>NC_083480.1:7260103-7445103 GCF_030014155.1 Tachysurus vachellii
GTATTTAACTCTATTCTGTTCTTTTTTAGTCTACAATAGTGTACTCTACTTGACTCTGGTCAGTTCTATTCTAGTCAGGATTAGTCTGTTTGATTCCTTTATCTTAAATTCTAGTCTAATCTAGTCTAGCCTGGTCAATTCTGTTCTGTTCTAATTATAGTTTATTCTTATATAATCTGCCTGATTCTGGTTTTCTACTCAGATTCTATTCTGTTCTATTCTAGTCAGTTTGATTCTGCTCCTTTCTATTTTATTCTAGTCTATTCTTTTCTTTCTTTTCTTTTCTATTCTGTTCTTTTCTTCCAGTTCCCTGTCTCTCCAACTTTACTGCTCCTATGGGCACAGTCCTTTCTCCTGATTACCCAGAAGGCTATGGGAACAACCTCAACTGTGTGTGGCTGATTTTATCAGAGCCAGGTAGCCGCATCCACTTGGCATTCAATGACTTTGATCTGGAGGCTCCTTACGACATCCTGACAGTGAAGGATGGTGAGCTGCTGGACTCCGCTGTTCTGGGCCGCTTCACTGGAACCGAGGTTCCTTCCCATCTCACCAGCAACAGCAACATCCTTCGTCTGGAGTTCCAGGCCGACCACTCCATGTCCGGCCGAGGCTTTAACATCACCTACAGTAGTGTGTATCTTATTCATTACATTTTCCAAAGAACTATGGGTTTAAACATTTCTGCATAATATCTAGGTGTAATTGGAGGTTTGGCCAAAAATATGTTCATGTCTTATAGGGGTGAAGTGATCAAATGCATCAGAAATGAAATGCAGTTTTCCATTCACTAAAAGCAAGAAATAATTAATAGATGTTAATGCTTGGTTGAAAAGGTACATCAAATAAACTCTATCCTTTCCAAAGAACTACACTAAACATATCTGACACAAACTGAATTAGAATCTAAAATAAAATGGGGAAAAGAAAAGAAACTATATATATGTAATCTGAATATTGGCCTTGACGTGCTTTGGGGGAAACAGGGTAACATTTCCAGTAACTTTTTCTATGTTTTTGTTCTTTCTGACAAAATAATAAAGCTTTATTTTTAGCCATATTCTGATGAAATTTTGGTGCATTTCGAACATATCTAGAAATGTCTAGAGAACGTCACGTTATTTACACTCAGCTGAGGAAAACTAACATTTCTACATATCCGTTTTCCACAAATGAGGACAATGTTTTTTTTTTATTCCACAAAGCATATTAGGCTGCTCTCATTAGTACATAATGGACTGACACTTCGCCCCGTGTTGTCGGTAAAGAACTGTCAGAAATGTGACGGAGCGCTGTTGAATCTGTATTCGTTCTGACAAACATGGTGTTCTTCTTTCAGGCTTTTTCTGTCACTAAACATCCATCAGTCAGTCAAACTGTTTGAGTGCTCGGCTTCCAAGCCATCTGCCTCAGGGTCCGGTTTGTGCTTCATAAAGTTACAAAATGGAAATGATGAAAAGAAACACATGTGGTCAATAGCTCCGAGTAGATTCAAATAAATGCCCTTTAATATTTAGTGCATCTTCAGTCTTGTACGTGGTGCTGAAGAGGTCAAATGATGACACTCATTTTTTATCTTTTTACCGTCTTATTTCCAAATATGCAGAAGAGAGATAATGGGTATTCAAGCATTTATAAGACTTTTATAAGGTTTAACATCTTCAAGATGTACCATAGTGCTAGGAAAAATCAATAAAACTTTAGGATAATTTTGTATTCAGGCTTTATTTTCACTTGCACTACAGATTTATACAGAAAGTAATTATTTGTATGCTACTATGCAGAGAAAAAAAATCATCTATTGTAAATCATAAAATAAAACATATGCTAACTAGATCACATAAAAAAAATGCCAACACATCAAACCTTATGGAGTAATTGCCACTGAACATAACATCTCATGCCTGTGCTGTGACGTTTTTATGATGTGTTTATGCCAGTCTTGTTATGGTGTGGAAGTGTTGTGAAAAGCGTTTTCTGGGCTTTATTGGCCATTGTTGTTTATTTTCCTCTCCAAATAGCATTTGGACATAATGAGTGTCCAGACCCTGGAATTCCTCTAAACGCCCGGAGATTTGGAGACAGCTTTCAGCTCGGCAGCTCAATCTCCATCATCTGTGAGGATGGCTTCATTAAGACACAGGGAGCAGAAACTGTGACCTGTGAGCTGAGCTCCGGCAAGGTGATGTGGAGCGGACCCATCCCGAAGTGTGAAGGTAATTTCACCAGCTCCAGTCGAGAGGCAGCAGGTGTGAAGGGCAATTACTACAGTATCCCCTCTTACCTATGCAGAGGATGTGAGTGTGGACAGACTAAAGAGTGGGAGGATGTGGCATGTAAGAAACCAGGCCAGAATATAAGAAGCAGATCAGACCACACTTAAAATTTCTGTCAGTCTCTCATTTGAAGCTTCAATTCCAAGGGTGAATATGGCTATAATTAGGTTTGGTATTACTGCTTAACTTATTAAGATTCATCTCTAGTCCCTCTTAATAGCTGCAAGAAAATATTAGACACGTAAGGAAATAATTATACCTATTCTGTACTGGAGGTTCAAATGTGTACATCATTTCCAAGTGCCCAGTTACATGCTTTAGTTGCCCAGAAATCTAACCAAATTGGTCACTAATCTAATGTAATATCATATTGTGTACTGGTTAGCTAGTTAAGTGTTTTAAACCACTTTGTTTAGAAGGCAAATGAAGTTTAATTTCTTGGGTTTTCACACCACTGGATGCTCATTTAAATAAAATTGGACCATGGTTCAAATGTTTCATTTGACTAAATAAAATAAATAATGTATGATATAACCTTTGTTTCTAACTGTCAGCTGTTTTCTCATTGTTGCTTTGTTGGAACATGATTTTTTGATGGTATTTGGTTTGCAATGCCCTGGCAATGTTAGGACAGCAGGCTGTAAACACATCCCAAAGTGACTTGTCTGTTCAGTATTGAGTGCTCTGCAACAATAATACAGAGAAAACTCAAACTCAATATGCACACGGATGACTTATTACTTTTGAAAGATGGCATGCAACTTCTGTTGATTTTCTCGCTATGGTCTTCATATGAAAGCTAATTTAGCAAAATAGTTAGGCTGTAGATGCCGGCATGTACATCACAACAAACCCTGAACAAACAGCCTCTAAACAAAAACAAGGTTTTTGAGACTTCCGTCTAACCTTGCTGTTTATTAATGGGCTGTTTTCTCTTTCCATAGCTCCTTGTGGCGGTCACTTCTCTTCCCCGAGTGGAGTTATCTTGTCTCCTGGGTGGCCAGGCTATTACAAAGACTCTCTCAGCTGTGAATGGGTCATAGAAGCTGAGCCAGGCCGCTCTATCAAGATCACTTTTGAAAAGTACAATTGTGTACACTTATTCAAAAATGTGAAACTTGTCAAACTCAACACTTTACTAAGTTTGTATGTGGACATTTTACTTCCCAGGTTTCAGACCGAGCTGAACTGTGATTTCCTGGAGATCCACGATGGGCCTAATCTTCTGTCTCCACTGATCAGTTCATTTAATGGCACACAGGTGCCTCAGTTTCTGTTCAGCAGCAGCAACCACCTGTACATGCTGTTTACCACCGACAACAGCCGCTCCAACAGCGGCTTCAAGATCCTCTATGAGAGTAAGAACGCTCTCAGTTTTAACATGGATTTAAAATGATTTGGTCTTAAAAATCTGTCCGTTGCTTTGATGAGGTTTCTATGATCTCTTATGATGTTTCTACATAATATAATTAGTATACCTGAAAGAGAAGTCTTAATGAATATTGAGTTATTGCTTGGAAGCACTCATAAGCATATGATTTCGTTTACACTGCTAAACATTTTTAGGGTTCTTTAACTTGTGAATGTAAGGGAAAGCAGATTTCTTTTGTACAATTCTGACCATCAAACTGGATTAACTTCTTATCCCAGACTGCAGTTGAAGCACAAATCCTTCTCAAATGTATTATTTGCTATGAAGCTTCTAGTGTGCAGCACTTAGTTTTGTCCATACTATGTTGGCTTGATTCGTGAGTTTAGAGCCAGCATTGGTTTTCTGTAAATAAATAAATTCCATAAGTGATAGGAGTGTGATTATCTCTTGGTCTGTATGTGTAGGTGTGACAGTGGATGCCTATTCTTGTCTGGATCCGGGAATTCCTGTCAACGGTTTGCGTTATGGCCAGGACTTCTCCATTGGCTCCACGGTTTCTTTTGGCTGTGACTCTGGCTACCGACTGAGCCACGAGGAGCCCCTGGTCTGTGAGAAGAATCACTGGTGGAGTCACCCTCTACCCACATGTGATGGTAGGTATTCAGCTATTCTCCATCAGCTTAGTACTAAAAGCAAAAAGAGGTGGGTTTACTAATCGCTTCAAATGAGTTCAGTGACGAAGCCATTGTAGAAAAATAGGGCGTTGACTACGACAGGCAACAGGCTGCGTGTGTCACAATTGAGTGCACTCGGACCCGTATTGACACCTCAAGGTAAATTGTAGCCTGATGAAATAGGTTGCACGTGTCAGAGCTCTTTTGGTAGCCTGTCTTTTCTTTTTCCAATTACGTTATGTTCGCTATTCTGAGGGGACCAAATTAAGACCATGCAATTCAATGGAAAGGCATTAGGCAGTCAGTGAAGAGGCTATTTACCATGATGGCTGCTGTTGCTTATAGAAGTTGATTTGCTCACCACTTTAAGTCATTCAGGAGATTTCTTTAGAAATGTCCTTTTACCTGCTTTAGCCTATTGCAGAACCTCACAAGAAAACAATGAGAAACTAAAAAATCAAGCTTGTTGTGGAGACAGCCCTGATATCAGTGTAGCATGAAGTGATTTTGTTTAATGTATATGCACTGATTTTTGTATAGAATTCATTTCAGCTTATTGTTTAGATATTCAACTTTATTTATATGAGGTTAAATATTTGGTTAAATATTTGGAAAAGAAACTTTACACTCACAACAGATCGTTAAAAGCAGTTAGTGATCATGTGGTAAAAAGCAGGATAAAAGCTTAAGAAAGAGGTGGAATTGAGAAATGCTCTGTAATTACAAATAAAGGGAAAAAGAATGAATAGTCAGTTCAAAGTGTTGCCCACATTTCCCTTCAGGATAAGACTCTGTTAGCGTTGTCATTAATTACTGATACTCTGATGATATTGCCTAGGATAGATAAGTACAAGTGCTCAACAGAGGGTTCAGCCTCTCCAGTGGAGTTGAGAGCGCTACATAATAATGTCTTTGCTTGGTTTGTCAGACAGGTCAATTAGGTCTTAAGTGTCTATTGCTACAAGTATTAGTGCAGCGCTTGGACTTAGTAGTGAGCATTGCTGATTGTGTGTGTTGTGCCATGCAGCACTGTGTGGCGGTGATGTGAGAGGACCAGGTGGTACTATTTTATCTCCGGGTTACCCTGAGGTTTACCCAAGCTCTCTGAACTGCACCTGGACTGTGGAGGTCAGCCATGGCAAAGGTAAGTCACACACACATACACACACATATTTATCAGTCTGCTAATTATTGTGACATGTAGGTGTGCTTTTGATAACCCTTACCGATTTAGCGATGCCTCAGTAGCGTTTCTTTGAGACAGAGTACGAGAATATGAGAAGACTCATAGAGCATTTTATTTAGCTCTCTTCGTATTGGTTGCCACTGTATGCTGCAGAAATGAACCTGATGTTTTAGATGTAATCTTTAATACAGAGCCTGAAGATGGTCAACCTGGTGACAAGAAGTGAGCAAGGAAATGTTCTTCAATGCTCAGTACTCACATTCGACAGTTTCTCTGCTCCGTATTCAAGAATACTAAACAAATGAGCATGGTATCAGATCAATACCAGCTAGCAGTATCAGTACAGATGCACCGCTAATCAGAATCTATGAAATCACACAAATTCAGAGTAAATATAAAAATCACGGATACAGGAATTTAATTATGTGGTCTGTTTGTAGCTAAACGATTAATGTTTCCATATTTTTTTTCATATAACAATTTCAGTCTTTCAACACCTGCCATTATGTACATACAGAATCCCTGCTAATGTATTCACAAACACCTCCCACAAGTCTAGTGTATAAAAGGCAGTGATGGTACCTGTATCTCCTACCCATGCTCCCTCTAGCACATTTCAGGGTGCGTTTGCCTCCAGGTAGCCCACATTAACTCACTGTACTGGACTGTGAACATGCTTTTTTGATTAGTCTAATGGCGTGGACATACATGTGTGATTTGGCAAACGAATGGAGAACAAGCTCCTGAGATCTATTAAGCTCTGCTGCTCGAGTCTTTCCTGAGAACGAGCTGAAGGGAATGCAGAATTAGCTTCTGCTCTATGCCCTGCTCTATAAAATATCATTGCACAAGCTTTGAGTTCTGAATAATGAAAGTTTATCTGAATTTTAATTTCCCAGAGCTGATAAAGTATTCAGTATGGAAGGTCATTATGTTTCACAGAAGAATCGTGCAGAATTGAAATGCTCCTCCTTCCGTCTTACACGCTTACAAAAAAGAATAACCTTGGGGCTCTTTAGAAGGGTCTCACCTTCAACATAAAGATAAAGATGTTTCTTTGGCACCCAAAGCCATTTTGTGCAAGTTTAGCATGTTGTGCAGGTTGATCCGATGATGTAAGTCGACTCTGATATTATTATTCATTTCTTAGATAACTATTGGGTATCTGATATCCTTGATGGTTTGTTTTTTTCCCACAATAGGAGTTCAGTTCAACTTTAACACCTTCCATCTGGAGGACCACCATGATTACCTGCTCATCACAGAGAACGGGAGTTTTGTGCAGCCTCTCGCTCGCCTCACAGGTTCTGAGCTGCCGTCGCCCATCAACGCAGGCCTCTATGGCAATTTCAAGGCCCAGCTGCGCTTCATCTCCGATTTCTCCATCTCCTACGAGGGCTTCAACATCACGTTCTCAGGTCTGCTTGATCACTACACGATTGTCTGACACTATGACTAAGGCTGAGATGACTTGACTATTTAGCACTTTTCACACAACATTGCTCTGTCCTTGCAGACTTGTATAAAACTTTATGAAGTTGTTATTGGTGCATAACTCCTAATATGCTTCTGGGTACAGGTCGCTTCACCGGGGGTTTATCATTATAATTAATGGACTGCTATATGCTTAATAGTCAAAAGGGCATTATTTTTATGCCCAAAACTAGAGCTTTTCTGCCATGTTTCTATTCAGCGTTGCTTGCAGATCCTCTGTGGAATCACCTGCATTTACTCGCTAACTGCTAATGGCAATTTATGCAAATGCAGGTTTATAACTCTCCCAGCTGACAGGAGAACCATTGTAATGTAGGCATTAAACTTAAAAGCGGTGTAGAACCTATAATAGATTACTACCAATACATTGTGCCATGGCATGCATAATGATAAAAAATCTGTAGATTATAAATATGTTATTTATGTTAATCACTTAACGCCTATGTTACTCAGAGTACAATCTTGAGCCGTGTGATGATCCAGGAGTGCCACGGTTTGGCCGCCGTAACGGTTACAGCTTTGATATTGGGGATACGCTTACTTTCTCTTGCAACATGGGCTACCGTTTGGAGGGGGCACCAGAGATCATTTGCCTGGGAGGGGGCCGGCGCATGTGGAGCGCACCTCTGCCAAGGTGTGTGGGTACGTTGTCAACTGCTTTCATTCATTACCTTTTCTCAATATTTTCTGTGTATGAGCAGACTGAACCACATGGACTCGTGTTTAAACTAGAATTTCAATCATGTCATACATGCAATTGTATTCAACATATCATTTCAGTTAGCAGGAGACAAAAATATTTGGTCAGTCTTTATCTAGTTCACTTAAATTTCTATCATTTTAGTTCAATTTTGATATGCGACAGTTGGCAAAAGTAGCACTGCAGCAGTTAATAGCTGTCCCTGACTTCATTTTGAGATTTTAAACCAAACCGGTTGAGTCTCAGAGCTAATTAGCAACTGCTACAATTTCTCCTGTCTTATGATACCACTCCACTTCTGCCTTCTTCCTGTGAAAGTAACCACTACCCATAATAAATGCATATCTTTTCCCTGCCACGTCTTTCCTCTTCAGTGAATTGGCTGTTCCACTGACCGAATTTCATTTTATTCACTTTTGTTCTGATTCCACTTTTAGCTGAAAAAAGCAGAAAGGTAATGTTCAATGAGCACTAAACTCTTGTGTTGGTACCTTTCTTCTAAGTATGCTGGGAAATACTATAAGCGGAAATCTTCATGAGCAGATTTGTGCCCAATCCTATCCCCTTTTTATTGCAGATGGAAATAAATAGTTTGTAGTGATTAGTGTATAACCATTCATATATACAGTATAAACAAATATATTGGATTGCATATTTCCTGAAAGGTGCATACACACACTCACACACACACACACACACACACACACACACACACGCACACACGCGCACACACACACAAACACGCACACACAAACACGCGCACACACACACACACGCACGCACACACAAACACACACACACAAACACACACACACAAATGCAAATACATTAAATATTAATAAATAATATTATTATTATAATTATTAATATTTTGAGCGACATCAAAGGTATGTTGCATCAAGTGCAGCAACTGAAATTTAGGCTATAGAGATATAGATATGATTGTTTCATTATACCTGGAATCTAATCTTGTAGGCTTTAGAAATTTATTTTCATAATAATTTGGCATTTTATTCAGGTTTTTAGGCAGGTTTTAATTATTATGATGGTAATTGCTAATCTGAAAGGCATACATTTATTTATTTATTTGTTTGTTTGATAATATTATGCTAATTTATTATTAGTAGTAGTAGAATTAGTATTAGTATTTTAGATGTATTTCAAATAGATGACAGTTTGCTAACTTGCAGGAGGTCTGATTAACCTCTATTACAGTGTTAGATCTAAAAAAGAGAGGTCTGGGTTGATGAAGCTTCACTGTGGATCTCCGGTAGACCTGTGGTGGTCAAATATGGTGGTGTGTGGGTTAATCCAATCTGACTGAGGCCGATGGCTGAATCCTATTATGAGAGGATGACTGAATCTCCGGATGCATCCTCATAGTGTAGGAGGGTGCCATGCCAAGGCGCTGTGTTTTCCTATAAGCCATATTTTAGCATGATGGCTATAATCTAGGCTTAATGCTGGAGCCAGTGTCTTCATGGTCACCTTCAAGTTTCTGCTTGCTTGACATCTGCTTTGGGCTAATGCGCTGATTTGCTCTTGGCACTACACAGTCGCAGTGGGGACCAGAGTCAGTCATAAAGCATTCATCAAGCCCAGACACCATCTTTTCTAAGTTGTCCATGCATAACTGAAGACAAATAAGCAAAACAAAGTGGTAATTAGAATAATGGCAAACTTTCACAGGTTTGAAACCTGCTCTGCTTTTTTTTTTTTTTTTGCCGAGCAGAGTAGTCGTCACTGGTTATTTTTCACGATACTCGTCTGTTATTAGTATAATTACCTTCATTTGTCATCAGTATTTGATTATGTTTGGTCTTCTCTCTTGATGATATACACTGTGCCAAATTCTCCACCTACCTTCATCCCAGTGTTCAGTTACTCAGGCCTATCATGCTACATTTCTTCAGTGGTTTAAAAAGGAAATATTCCAACATGGTGCAAAGAATCTGCATTCACACGCCATAAAGTGAACCATAATTTCTAGCACTTAGTAGACAATCTTATCCAGAAGTGTTTTAACAAAATATTATTTTATTTTAAGTCTTTCTGGATATGGATGTCTGTTGAATGCTGTAAATGTAACATACTGTATACAAACGTAGAAATAATTCAGGATCTAAGAATACTATCAAGTTAAAAGCCTGTTAGAAATGAGTCAGTATGAGTCAAAAGGAATTTTGTCACTTCCGCCACCTGCGTTCTGTACAGAAAAAAAAGAAAGAGTCTAGTGTTAAAGGGTGTAAAAAACTAGACGGCTGTCGAGCGTGGTTCAGAGCAGGTTGGTAAATTCCTGCTAGAAGGTGGGAGCTGCCGCTTTATTCTTTGTAGGCACGCATCGGTGTTGTGAATCAGATGCAGAGAGCTACAGGTAGCCAGTGGTTGCAGCGCAGCAGTGGGGTGATCTTGCAGAGATTACCAAGTCATTGTTACTGTATTTTAGATCTGTTCTGTTCTGTTTAATCTCAAGATGACACTCAGTCTTGTTAGCAATAAGATGAGAGAATGTTAAACGGTAGCAAACTCCAAGATTTATCACCTGAATCTATTAAGATCGTATATCAGATCATTATGAGCTACTCTAGACTGATAAATTGTCTAAACACTTGTGACCTGTTTCACCTTTGTAAAATCACTATGTGAAACTTGACCACAGATGGTTTTCCCTTAGGGAAAAGGTCCCATGATCATTAAATATTCTCAGGAACCTTAATGAACATTAAGTTCTTCCAGTGCTCCTGGTATATAATGCTTGTATATAAGCCCCGTAAAAGTGGGAGTTTTGATATATGTTGGGTTTTTTATTGTTTCTCGGATTACATTTTATAGTTTAGAAATATTCTACAAATAATGCTACATGATATTTGAATTAGACTGAATGAACAAGAAATCACCACAAACCATTTTGTTGACTGAAAAAGGCTTTTTTTTTTTTTTATTTTGTTGGTTTTGGAAATGGGTCAAAAGCTTATTGCTGGACATGAGTTTATATTTTATATTTTGTCAGGAAAGCCTTTAAAGACAAGAACAGAAACTTTAGTGGTAATGTTGGCAGCATTTAAGGGTTTCTTCCAATTTGCTGTGATTTTATTCCGGCATAACCTTCTTGTAGGATTAACATTCAGTTGAGCTTTAAAATTCAATGGGCTTTCGCTTCAGGCAATTGTACATTTGCTTTGGTGGTAAAAGACAGCCGTGGAGCTGGATTGACCATGGCTTGTATAGCAGTGATCCTTCTGGATATATAGCAACATATGTATATTATTAGCGTCTATGTAATAAATGCAGAATAAATCCCTTTAAATATAAAAGCAAATATGCAGACAGAAAGTAGGCAGACAGAAAGTGTGTACCAATCGCTGTAATATGACAGAGGGTTCAACTTTTGTGTCCATCGATTTCCATTCAGCTAAAGGTATAAATATTTCAAATAGGAACAGACTTTTTAGCTAGGCGATACAAGTTAGAGAAATATGTAACATCTCAAAATCCTTCTGTTCACAAGGTTAGTTCCAATAGGATTTTTGCTGCAAAAGAGTTCTGACCAGAACCAGTGCTTAAGACAAATCTAAAAGAGAGAAATTATAGATAGGTTTTCTCCTTGTTAACTTTAATTTATACCTCCTGGATTAATCTGTGAGGCTGTGCAGTGTGTTGCAGCTTACCATCTATCTAATATAAGGCCAATAATCAAATTTAGATGGCATTGATGATGGAGGCAAACCCAACAGCTGTACCAGTAAAAGCAGCATTAGCTACTGGATTGTATGCCTCGAATTCAAGAGACGGCATGCAGATAGGCATGTTTTTTAGACTTTTGAAATTATTATTTTTTTATTTTATTTGCTACTATATTAGCTTCAGTAAATTGATACCAAGGCTAACTGTCAGGAGATGAGAGCTGGGCCAGATGTGAGTGCGGTTTATGGATGTTTAATGAGAGCAGAGCAGACAAATCCAAGGCAGAGACAGAATTGAATGTCAAACACAGGCGTGGGTCAGGCAATTAGCAAACAGAGCACACTCGGCAAATACAAAAACAGGCAAAAAACCCAGAAACCAGAATAGCAGTTGCAGATGCACAGGACAAACTGAGGGTTACTTTGCAAACATTTTGAGAGTGAGAGTCACTAATATATTTGACTGTGTGTGTGCGGGTGTGTGTGTGTGTGTGTGTGTGTGTGTGAGAGAGAGAGACAGTGATCAGAGGTCCAGTGATAGGGAGTGGGTTAGCGGTGGTGGATTCTGGTCTATGTAGTCAGGGGCGGTTTTGTTTGAAGGCCATGGTGCATTCTGGGAATCGGAGGTCATGGACTGCGTGGGCCTGACACAAACTTAGAGACATGCTTTACATTTTAATAGCCGACCCATAAATTTTGAAAATCAGTACTCTGTATAAATCCAGAGAAGACCTGACATTAAACTAGATGCTCTATTTTCTTAAGAGTGCTTTTTCTTTCCCTCTGTGGTAACTGTGCTGTAAGGACAGGCTGTCATTGTGTAGCATGTGTATGTCGTGTGTGTTATTCTGAATACTGAATGATGTATCACTGTGTTTACTTTAATATAGCTTCAGGCAGAAACAAAAATCAGCACAGCACACACTATTCAGTCAAAGACAGATGAGGTATAATTATAGTTGATCACAGTGACATGTCTGTTGGGCGAAGTACAGTGGTGTGATTTGGTGGGTAAATTGATGGATGCATGAAAAACAAAGAGAGCACAAACAATGGCTCACCATCTGAGAGTAGTGGAAGTGGGTTAAAGCTGTGTCTTACGTTTAACCGCAACAGACCGATGCAATGTGCGGATCACTTGCTATGATTTAACATTCTCAGCATTTAACATGATAATTTCTCTTTATTTCTTTATAAACTTAAAAAAAAAAAAAAAAAATGTAATTTCTTTCAGCTTGCATAGGTGCAAACTTTGTGCTTCGTGCTTGTGACAGTAAGGTGAATTATTGAGGCTGGGTAGAGCTTTATGTTTCTATTTACATATTAACTCGATATATAGCATACAGAGAGAATTTAAAACTGAGCCCTGTGACCATCGCTAGAGGCATGTTCAAATCCTATCAAAGTAAAATAATAAAGGCAAAGACATTCTTTTATACTAACAACACATTTGTGTGGATATTTTACAGATATTTATTTATTATCACAAATAAACATACTTGATTTATTTTACATTTTGCTTTGTGAATACTCGATGAATATTTAATAAACTCATATTCTACTTTATGAACCCAGCCTTTACATGTATATCTTCGTAGCTGTATCTTCATAGCTATAATATTCAACCCTCCCTTTTCTTCTTAAGATATAAATATACAGTATGAACATTTTTTAGCTTATTGTTATTTTTGCACTATATGGATGTGGTTTGTATCTGGTTAGCATGACACAGTAAGTTTCTATTTTATGTGAACTGTTTACTGAGATTAAGATGTAGAAAACAGTTGAAAATAATGTTAACCGTAAGTCAAGCTTGCACGGCCATTTCCTATATTTTTCCATGCTTCTCCTTTACACTACATAAAAATCTCATTACCATAGATCTAAAGTCTGTAGTGCAATGTATTTCATGGATTTATACAGTTTTTTAAGTAGAAAAGTAGAATCTAAAACACAGATTGCAGTGACAGATGAAGGTGGGCCATAGAATTACTTAAGCAACATGTGGGATGCAAAATATATGTCCTTACTTTTCTTCAGACAAACTAATGATATAAAGTGTGCAATAAAAAATTTCAGAGCTGATAAAAGATCCCTCTGAATCTGATTAGACTGAATAATGTTCATCTATTCTATCCTTTAAGAGCTCAGAAGTCTATTTGTTCAGTCGGACAACAAAATGCCAAGTAAAGCTTCAATGCCCAAAAGCAAAATAGTACATGTATTGCATTGTTCTGCTAACTGAATATAAATGATTATGTAACTAAGACTAGACTTATTGTTAAGAGAAATATTAAAATGTTGACAAATGGCTGGAACACCAGCCATTAAATTACCTCGATTCTAATGAGAGATTCTAGTGTGTGTGTGTGCGTGTGTGTGTGTGTGTGTATGCCTGTGTGTGTTTTTTTAATCACAAGAATATATTTTTTCAAAAATATAATGTACCAGATGAGCCAATCAGTATGTGAATCTGAAGTGACTGACAGTTGCGCAGGTTGCTCTAAATTAACTAAAGCCCCGCCCCTTCATCTCACATTAGCAATGTCTTCTCTTGATTTTTCTGCTTGACAGATACACTAATAACATGTACCGAAATGTATCTAAAGTGCGTTTTTATACCCTCATCCAGTCCCCTCTAATTTGAGAAAGTGTTTCAAAATAGTGTAATAAATGCAAATCCGAGTACCACTTTAGTTTGAGGGCATTGAAACCATTCATTTGGCAGGCATGTGAGCTCCATAAACAGGGAGATTTGGAATAGTATTTCTTAAGTTTTGAGTGCAACTGGACCCCTTGGGCTTCAGCTTAGGGACGTTTGATTCCATGCTCCTGTTGGGTGCAGATACAACAGTTACACTGCTACACTTCTACAACTGGACAGAACATTAGATTTCTAATTTAAAATCTAATTTAAAATAATCGAATGTGCTCTTAGTAATAAATAATTAAAGAATAGTTATTAAAGTTATAAATAGTTATAAAAGTTAATAGTTATTAATAGTTATTAAAGAATAACTTCCAACGTTCGGTTAAAATAAACCCACAGTGGACTCGTATTGCTAAGCGAACCTTCTTCTCTTTTCTCTTTTTCATGTAAATACAAAGCAGTAGACTCTCGTGACATCTCACTAGCTTTGACAAAAGCCTTAAATAAATCATACAGTATTGCTTTATAAAGTATTTATGCAGTGCTTATGAATGTGTTATGAAGGTCCTCTTTATATAATGTTACCATAATTTTATATTGTCATTTATGGGACATGTCTGCATCCAAACCTGTACCTTCACTAACTATGCCACAGATCAGGGATTTGTTTATACTTATTTGTTGATCAAACCAAATGTATTAATCTTCTTGGCCATGATACGTAAAGTATTTATTAGTCTGATATATTGCCTGTAAGCACTAATGCTTTACTTGAGTGTTTCACAAATAGGAGCTGTCCTGCTGAGTTTATTTAGGGAAGCTCACAGGCACAGAAAAGAAAAAGCTAAGGGATTTCAGATCAGTGCCCAGAATAGGAAGTTTGGTCCTATTTTGCACTCTGAGCATAGCTGAGCAAGACCTTATATTCCCTCTCATCATCTCTCTCTGTTATGGTTTTTGTTGTTGTTGCTTCAATTATATTCTGCACTTACTGCTCGCTGTGGCAGAATGCACATCCAGCAGAAAGCTGTGCTCTCTTTATTTTATGTAAAAAAAAAAAAAAAAAAAAAAAAGCATTCGCCTTTGCCTCTGTACTCCAGTGAGATAAGAGCCCCGCACTCCTCTAATCAGTGTAATTGGGTTACACTGCAGTTATGGAGAACTTTGGGCCTATCATGCTCAAGGAAAATGTCAATATTGTCCCATTAATATTCCATCAGCTGGCAGCGTGTCTGAAGAGTGATGGCTTTAGCATGGTATCAGACTCCCCTGGTGGCAGTGGCCCATTTCTCTCTGGCATTGAGCAGTTTACTTTTAATTTCAGGGTAAAGGGATGACAAAAGGATTTCCATTGATTACCATCAGGCATAAATGTCTGTGCCAGCTTAATCCTGCTTTAATGCTTAGTGAAGATCAACACAGTGGGGTAGAGAGGAGAATAAAAACAGCACTGGGAGACAGGGAGCCATGTGCTCAGTGTAGCTTTCAAATCAAGCGTGCCTTACGTGTTGGCCACATAGATGTTGAATAGGTTCTCTGTGCCATCTGTCAGAGTGAAAAAAGGGGAGAAATGCCTTGTTAAAGCTGATGTAACAACATGATAAAAAGACTTATGAGCAGTGTGTGTGCATGTGTGTGTGTCTTTGTGTGTGTTTCTGTGATTGGCCTCTGTGTGTATATGAAATTTTGTATGATTATAGAAGCCCACTTTGCACCTGCTCCCTAGCACATGCACACACTTAAATGTACACTTGTATAGACACAAATGGGCAGGAACACACACACACACACACACACACAAATGCACCGTTTTCCTCAGTGCAGTGAGAACAGGTGTGATGTGTTTGGAATTTAAAGCAGGCTGTAGAACTCAGCTAGCCTGATTATCTGTCTGGGAAATTTTAACATCTGACCAAAAAGCACTGCATTGCAGATTCATCATTTTTTGTTCCCTGTCATTTTCCTCCTGTGGACTACAAGGTTATATTCTAACATAATACACAGTTTTTTTCAATTGTACCTGTGTTCCTGTAATGTCCCAAATTATTTTTTCCCACACCAAATGCAACATTTCATATAGGCTTGCTTAGCATGTTTACAGCAGCACTTGTAAATTCTGTTCTCCTAATGAAACACCTAGTTGCAGCGAGACATAACATTTTCTACAAGTGCTGGTTTAAAATATCATCCTAGTTTAGTAAAGAGCCGTGCTGCTGTAAAGGGTGTTTTATGAATTAAAGGGCAACATTGTGACAGTTTCTGTGCCGGCATGACAGCAACTGTTTGACTCAGAAATCTGCTGCTTATACTACTGCTGATACTGCTACTATACTACTACTGCTGATACTGCTACTATACTACTACTGCTGATACTGCTACTATACTACTACTGCTGATACTGCTACTATACTACTACTGCTGATACTGCTACTATACTACTACTGCTGATACTGCTACTATACTACTACTGCTGATACTGCTACTATACTACTACTGCTCATACTGCTACTATACTACTACTGCTGATACTGCTACTATACTACTACTGCTCATACTGCTACTATACTACTACTGCTGATACTGCTACTATACTATTACTGCTGATACTGCTACTATACTACTACTGCTGATACTGCTACTATACTACTACTGCTCATACTGCTACTATACTACTACTGCTCATACTGCTACTATACTACTACTGCTGATACTGCTACTATACTACTACTGCTGATACTGCTACTATACTACTACTGCTGATACTGCTACTATACTGCTACTGCTGATACTGCTACTATACTACTACTGCTCATACTGCTACTATACTACTACTGCTCATACTGCTACTATACTACTACTGCTGATACTGCTACTATACTACTACTGCTCATACTGCTACTATACTACTACTGCTCATACTGCTACTATACTACTACTGCTCATACTGCTACTATACTACTACTGCTGATACTGCTACTATACTACTACTGCTGATACTGCTACTATACTACTACTGCTCATACTGCTACTATACTACTACTGCTGATACTGCTACTATACTACTACAGCTCATACTGCTACTATACTACTACTGCTCATACTGCTACTATACTATTACAGCTCATACTGCTACTATACTACTACTGCTCATACTGCTACTATACTACTACTGCTGATACTGCTACTATACTACTACTGCTCATACTGTTACTATACTACTACTGCTGATACTGCTACTATACTACTACTGCTCATACTGCTACTATACTACTACTGCTCATACTGCTACTATACTACTACTGCTCATACTGCTACTATACTACTACTGCTCATACTGCTACTATACTACTACTGCTCATACTGCTACTATACTGCTACTGCTGATACTGCTCATACTGCTACTATAATACTACTGCTGATACTGATACTGCTCATACTGCTACTATATTATTACTGCTCATACTGCTACAATAGTACTACTGATCATACTGCTACTATACTACTACTGCAGATGCTGCTACTGTTGCTACCACTGCTCTTACTGCTACTATACTACTACTGCTCATACTTCTACTTTACTTATACTCCTGTTACTGCTAATATACTCTTGCTGATACTGCTGATACTGTTACTATACTACCACTGCTGCTCATACTGATACATACTTCTACTGCTAGTACTGATAATGCTGCTGCTGATACTGCTAGTATAATACTACTGCTCATACTGCTATTATATTCTAGTGCTTATACTGCTACTACTACTGCTGATACTGCTACAATACTTCTATGTTGATATTACTGCCACTATACTACAACTAATGATGGTGTTCGTGGTACTGTTACTGTACTGCATGCTGTTACTGCATGCTTTTTTACATTGCATTTCTGCCATATGACTGACGTACTAGATAGCGTATTCACGCATTTCTCATAATGCAGGCCTGGAGTGTATAGAATAAGTTAGATAACGAAGTCATATCCGTCATATAAGAAGTCTGTCATCTAAGAAGAGGTGACTTCGGCTTGGTGGTGAAAAACGCAGTTTAAAAAAAATTCATGAATTATACCATTAAAAGACTAAGGCCAATTTTAAGACACACAATGTTTAGTTAGTCCCCATAAGGTCACACTGTTGTGTTCTACTTTTATCTCCACTACTGACAATCCCATCTATCTTCCCATCTTAGTAAAGCTGCTAAGTAGGCTAAGCATAATGACCTGGGGCTCTTCCTGTCTGTGAGTTGACCCCCAAAGTAATGGAGGAAGAAGTGCTATGTGGAAGATTTTGAAAATTAATTGTGACATCAGACATGCACTCACTCACTGACGGTGTATACAGTGCTGCAGAATATAAAGATATAAAAAAATGCTATTGTTTTATTTTTATCTTGAATATGCACGTAGAGTGAGGAAGAATACAATGAGCACATCAAGCAACGGCATCCGATACAGTGAAGAAGAAAAAAAATCACTTTTATTTTGTTTTGTTTTGTTTTCTAATCGTTTTCCTATTTAGTTTGTGTTCCATGTTTCCAATACACATAAGCTGTACTGTTAGAAAATATCAGATAATTGACAGTGCTATTTTGAGTGAGAAGGATAGATTGAATTGCTTCAGTCAGCACATTGGAAAAGGATATTTGTGCCTAACAAATTATGTCCTTCTGTGAAGCAAAATAAAGCTGCCCTTGGTTAGACTGCTTCTTATCAGATTGAACTTTTATGGAACCAGATAACTGGTTTAACAAAATTGAAATAACAGCTCACTGTAAACAAGGAGGGTGTTTCTGCTGTATTTCCAAACAAATACTTCATTAACATTGCTATGAAATTCATGCTATGAGAATTTTATCTGTGATTAATAGAAGGTTTTTTTGGGTGGGGTTTCTGTCAGCAGTTACCAGAAATAAATAAATAAATAAAATAAATAAATAAATAAATAAATAAATAAATAAATAAATAGTGTGTACTGTGTATTATACTGAAATAAAAATTGAACAGTGTGAATTGTCAGTCCATGAATAGGATATGCCCAAAATGACGGGTAATTAGTTCAACTCACATTGGGGACTTTTCCAGATCACATTAGGATGCAGACATGGCAAACTCTGGAGATTAAACCCTGTAGTGATGATGCCTTAGAGACTAATGATGATGGCAGTGCTTTTTCTCTTCCAAGTTTTCTGTCCCCAGACCTTTTTGTAGTGCTTGATGTATTCCTCTAACAGCCAAAAGGTTTCTGTAGGTATCACGCTCCTGCCAGCTCCCAGTAGCTCACTCAGCATCCCCTAGTCTCCCAACTACATGCTGACTTCTCACTCAGTCACTTCCACTAATCATACATACAGCTCCTGTGACCCCGTACTCTCTTGTTGCAACACCAAATTGAAATGGGACTGAAGGTGTTCTTATTTGTGCATCTTATTAAAGAGAGACACTGATTGAAACCTCATTCAGATATAGTTGTCAGTTTCAGTTGGATAAATCGCAGTTTAGGGACCAATAAAAGGTCCAACACAGGAAGAGGAGGAGAGGCAGGTAGAGATTACTACTGACATGTAATGAAAATAATAGTGCAGAGAAAAGTGCACCAGTATGACTCATAGCTTTTATCCTTAGACGTTCTCTCATATCTGCCTCATCTGAATAAAGACCCAGACCTGACTTTTTCCTGTCGCATTGAATGTCTTGAAGACATCATCACATAGTGCAAAAGAATTCTTTGGTTGTGAGGCATTACTGTATAATGCAAGATGCTGACCAGTTCCAGATTTTGTAAAGGACTGTTAGGGTCAGATTTTTATTTAGTTTTATTTTTTTTAATAAATCTTCAAACAGAATGTGACCAAAGCTATGACACTTCACAAGTCAACAAAAAGAGGATAGTACTGGATGACATGAAATCGCGTCCACTGTTTTAAATGAATTAAATAACTCTGTCAGTCTAGATTAAGGAAAGGTGTACAAGACAGTAGTGAGATCACCTCTGCTGTTTGGGTTAGAGACTGTAGCAGTGAGGAAAGACATGAGGCAGAGATGGATGAAGCAGAGATGAGGATGTTGAGGTTCTCTTTAGGAGTGACGAGGATGGACAGGATTAGGAACGAGCACATCAGTGGGACAGCTCAGGTTGGCTGTTTTGGGGACAAGGTCAAAGAGGATAAATGGAGATGGTTTGGACATGAGAGAAGGAGATGGTTATATTGGTAGAAGGATGTTGGAGATGGAGCTGCCAGGTAAGATGTCAAGAGGAAGGCCATATGAATCTGTTGAAAGTGGACATGAAGGTAACTGGTATAAGAGAAGAGGATGCTGAGCATAGATTTGGGTGGAAACAGATGATTTGCTGTGGCGACCCCTAATGGGAAAAGATGAAAGTAAAAGAAGAAGTCAGTCTGGATTAGGGGGGTCTGCTCATGCTGTGCTGTATGTATAACTGACAGGACAGCTACGAATACAGGAGTGGAATAACATATGGTAATGAACTGAAAATATCGCTACTACCTCAAGATCAACATTTTTATACATGATCACAATAATTGATGACGTAAGCAGAGTGTGAGCAATCATTAGAGGATCTTTAGCATATAATCTAAATTTAGACATCTTATTGCACAGTTTGTTATAGAATGCAGTGAAGTACAGTGTGATAAGTAATAGCCTCGAAATACTACTTCTAATAATAATAATAACAATAATAATAAATATTATTATTGTTGTTGTTATTATTATTATTATTATTATTATTATTATTGTTAATAATATTATTATTGTTGTTATTATTATTATTATTATTATTATTACAAATAATAATCAGGCTGAAGAGAAAAAACAAACACTGCAGTGCTTACACAAATTAATTTCCATTATATTTTCCATTTTCCAAAGCACTATACAAATACATTTTAAATTAGAATTTGAAATTTAAATTTGCTGATTTAATTTTCCCCATAAAAGTTTTTTTTGTTTCTAAGAATGCTGATGAACACCATTAGTTCTAGACACCATCATTGCAGAATTATTTTTCTTCTGACAGTCTGAGTCATTCATATTCCATCCAGCATTTTACTCAGATCTTTACCTACACAGCCTTCTAAAACCAAATGATAAACAAAATCCTTTTCCCTGGCTATACACATGTAAACCGAAGTATAAACAGAGAAGAAAACAAACTAAAAATCATCATCATGGTAGGCTGGTTTTTGGAGTATAGAATGTAAAGGTAATTTTCTAAATGGAGGCTGAAACAGAGGTGATTTATTCAAAATATGACACTGGTAATATCATCATAACATAGCCGAGTGTAAAAGGAAACGATGCAGGGGCATTAGATAAATCAGCCTAGCACTGTGGCTTTATGTGCATCGCACTCTGATGCTATGATGTGTGATATGATGCATATTAATATATTTATTTTTACTGTTTGTTGTTTGATCGAGTCTGTTTTTCACTGTTATTGCTAAATTCACCTCCTCCGGAACAATGTCGACTTTCCAACTAACGAAGCAAACCTAGGAAGTCAATGTTAGTTTTCAGATTCACCCTTACTGCACAGTTGTCTTGTCCAAACCAATCAGTCAGCAAAAGTCTTGTGTAAGGTCTCATTACAGCTTTTACAATCGCAAAATGTCCATGTGGTGTAGTTATGAGCTGTAGCATAGCTCCGTGAGATAAAATATGACGTATGTAATGGTAGAGTAATTGAATATCTTAATATTATGATGCTTGCTGGCATTTCGATCACTGCAATATTACATTCTTCCACCACTGTTCCATGTTTTTTTTTTCTCGTGCCTAGCTGAGTGCGGCTCATCTGTCTTCAACAATGAAGGGATTCTCTTGTCACCAAATTACCCGATGAACTACGACAACAACCACGAGTGCATCTACAGTATCCAAGTTCAGGCTGGAAAAGGAATCAACATATCGGCCAGAACCTTTCATTTGGCCCAGGGGGACATCTTGAAGGTAATTCCATTTTCTCTGCACAGTTCTTACCCAGGAAAGCCATTTATATGAGTATTCTCTGTAGCCATGGCATTAGCATACAGAATGCATCCATGTGGGGGTTGTATTCTAAAGCCCAGAAATTGACTTTACATTTTTATTATCTGTACCCACACAATTAGCATTAGATGACTGCAAGGACCTCGAGAGATTCTTAACATTTAGTCACTTCTGACTGCATACAAACTGAGTGGTTATAATCAAAAGAGAATTTTCAGAGTATCTACAGTATAATCTATTATCAAAAAAAAACTTACAAATAAAAAGCCATTTCCTGGATTAACCTGACTAACCTAACCGTAGTGTTAATGGTGATTATTTATGTATTATTATATAAGGAAACAACCCTCTTGCTGTCACAGAAGGTAGGCAGAAGCCGAAGCAAATGCCATGAGGGTTTGCACAGGCAGACTAATTGAAATTGTGAGGCAAGGTTGTAATCCATAATCATGCAAATGTTCAGGCGATGTGCAAATCTCAGAAACAAGACAAAATTTAGGAGCAAAAAAACAGCGACAACATTCTAAAGATCAAAACCAGAGAAGCAATACACAAAGATCGCCTTGGAATGTCAGGTACAATCACACCGAGTGAGTACTTCGCAACATAAGCATGGACCCCGAGTCATTAGATACTGTGTGAGGGGATTGTGTTCAGGTGTGTGTGAGTTATTAGACGTCAAGTGAGTGAGATTGTAGCAAAGTCATATGTGGTCTATGGCGGCCATGTTAGAAGGCCACGTTGTGCTCTCTGTGTGAGTGAGAATGGACCAGACACTTGCATATGTAGTTCCATACTTTGTAGAATTACAGACAACCAAAACAAGACTGGCTGGAAAATCAATGTAGTTACTAGAATTATTTGGAAATAAAACCATAAAAGTTGTGATTTATCCTGTTGCTATCATCTGGTCACCTCTAGATTAGCTTGGTGCATCTTGGCATCTTGGTTGCTTCTCTGACTAATGCCCTTTTTACACACTTTCTAACTTTTGTTGTGTGAGCGTCTCCTTTAATAAAAGTTATTCCCAGTTATAATATACCAGTGCTGTATCCTTTCTATTTTCTTTTAATAATGGATTTAATGGTGCTCTGTGGGATATTATTAAATAACCAAACTGATTGATATGTCCAGAGCTTTTTCCCAGGCTTGTTTTAATAATTGCTTGATCTTCATGGTGCTGTTTGTTTAGATATTTTCTCTAACAATCTCTGGGACCAGGGGGGCACGGTGGCTTAGTGGTTAGCACGTTCACCTCACACCTCCAGGGTCGGGGTTCGATTCCCGCCTCCACCTTGTGTGTGTGGAGTTTGCATGTTCTCCCCGTGCCTCGGGGGTTTCCTCCGGGTACTCCGGTTTCCTCCCCCGGTCCAAAGACATGCATGGTAGGTTGATTGGCATCTCTGGAAAATTGTCCGTAGTGTATGATTGCGTGAGTGAATGAGTGTGTGTGTGCCCTGCGATGGGTTGGCACTCCGTCCAGGGTGTATCCTGCCTTGATGCCCGATGACGCCTGAGATAGGCACAGGCTCCCCGTGACCCGAGGTAGTTCGGATAAGCGGTAGAAGATGAATGAATGAATGAATCTCTGGGACCTTCCAGGAACAGAAGTACTTATACTGAGTACATGTGACACTGTACTGTAATTGTGCATAACTTCTTATGGTGACTGGTTTGCACCAGGACTAATATAGCTTCACAGCAACAGGATGTGGGTGGAAACTTTTTTTGAATACTTACAAAAGCCACTGTATTAGTGAAATAGTTGCCATATCTGTATGGGATGCATAAGAAACATTATTTCATCTCACTGTATACTTCATGTTGTATAAGGCTGTGGTGAATATCTGCTTGATTTAATCTCTGCTGGATGAAATTCTGATGTCCATTTGGTCTGACTCGCACTGCTGCCTTGCTCAGCTTTCATTTACGCTATGAATTATTTTTCACTCCTTGTAGATCTATGATGGTAAAGACAACACAGCCCATATGCTGGGAGCCTTCACAGGTTCAGCAATGCTGGGCCTGACTCTTATCAGCACATCCAACCATCTGTGGCTGGAGTTTTACTCAGACACTGAAGCCACTGGAGAAGGATTCAAACTCGTGTACTCTAGTAAGATACACAGCACACACACACACACACACACACACATACACACACACACACAGCACAGAGCATGCTGCACAGCACAAGTGAGCTAGCACAGCTTTCATCTCTTTAATTAAAGTGTAATTAAATCACTTCTAATGATTCAACCTCTCAGGTGAGGTTTGTTTTAGTCTGTGTTAGAGTATTAAACATTTTTATTAAAACAGTGAGTCTAATGTAAGCACATATCATGTGGGATGTGTTAGCTCAGTGATTAAGGTGTTGTACTACTGCTCAGATAGTTTTAGTTCAAATTCCAGGTCCACCAAGCTGCCATCACTGGGCCATTGTGCATCTGCCAAATGCCATAAATGTAAATATCATCATCTGTAATTTGGTTTAGTGGCTGATGTTTTAATTTATGTCTCCATTATTCTGCCCTTATCTTCTCTTGATGTTACATTTTTCAAAAGTCTTCAAAGGTGCTATATAGATTATGCATATAATATCTCAGTGAATGCAATTACATGGACACAATAGTGCAAGAGTAAGATATTGGAGTACAAGATTACTGCTGCGAGTTGTCATTTCTAATAAGTTGCTCAAACGCTTGTGATAACACAATTGCACTTGACTATATAGTGTACAGTAGGAAATGATTTAATCACTGAGTTCAGAGTCAGCCAGATGAGGATGGGTTTCCTTTTGTCTGGTTTCTCTCTAAGATTCTTCATCATATCATCTCAGGGAGTTTTTCTATGCCACCGTTGCTTCGGGCATATTTTATATATATGTTAATTATTATTATTTTTTAATTAGGTTTTATGTTCCTATAACGCTGCTTTGCTACAATGTCCATTGTTAGAAGCGAGAGAGTTACCCACTGAACAGAAATCTTCATCTGGCAGTTCAGCAAATTGACATATTTTTCTGGAATGATTAACAGTTATGTTATTGTAATGAACTCGCAGATTTATTACAATAACATTTATTTTACTCCCCAAAAGCCCCTCCCCCTTTTCTTTGGCCAGCAAAAAAATTAAACTAATAGACTTACAATAAAGCTTCATCCATACTGTACTCTACCCCCTGAAGCGATGCTCATTATATATTGTAGTATATATATGTACTGCTATATATATATTGTAGAGAATCTCTGCACAGAAAGAAAAAGAAAGCTGTAACTCTCTTTAACTGCCGCTACTGTGGTGGTATTGATAAGCGCTTGACCTTTATTGAAGAACAACATGTAACGTAGCGAGTACAAAAGCCCACAGTGGGAAGTCACAGAAAAGAAGGGGACACTTGAAACTCATAAAGCTTTAGATAGCTCAGAGGGATTATGTATGAGTAGACCGTGAGAATAAACTTCCCTCTTCACTGACCTTGTCTTCGCCTTTTCAAAGGCAGCTGAGCAAGTATCCAGTTCACACTTGGCTAATACTATTGTGTCCATGGAATTCAGTGAGGTTTTAGTTGCAGAGAGGGAGAATGCATTAACCTGCTGGTGGGCTATCTTGTTTAAAATCAACTAAATCCCTGTCTGTCTGCAATTCCATTCCACCTGCAGGATTAGCCATTTGAGTGCATAATAAAGGTCAGATAGAGCCATGAGAAGGTGAAGCCACCGCAGTTCGCCCAGACGCTGTAATTTAGCCACCGAATGAAGACAGGGGAGTGAATGAAAATGAATTAAAATGGCTTCGTTTATGTAGTCAGGTCTTTTGTGCTACTAGGAACGCACTGTTAGACAATAGCCTGTAATCAACTCATAATCAAGCCTGCTGGGCACAATGTGGTTATTTGGACTGCTTTTCCTCCATGCTCCCAGCACAGAGCTGTCACAGTCCACATGCGGCATCATTTTCAAATAAAGAAGACTATCTAAGTCCTTATATGCAGTTGGGGTTCATCATTATGTCGAGTCAGTTAACTGATATATGACACAGCAGCTGCTTGTCACAGAGCAGTGATTTGTTCCTTGCGTTTAAAAAAAAAACTCATCCGTCAATAAGAATCGTAAGTAAGCAGAATTATTGTGTTATTATTTGGTTTATCAAACATGCAGCACAAGTGCCCGGGCTTCGACTTTTTTTTGTGTGTGTCTTTTGTGCTGTGAGAGTGTGATAGGAGTAATGATTATGGAAGTTAATAGGAAGTGTTGCACAGCAAGTGGGCCTACACTGTTCTAGATGCTGCAGCTCCATTAACCAAGCACTTAATCTTAATTGTTCTGCCTGCTTAGTGAGCGATTGGCTTTGCCCCGCACAACACAGTGAGATCTTAACACAAATTGTCTTCTATAATGATTACACTAATGACAGACCTCTTGAGCTCTGACGTCAGATAACGTGCTACCAGATTTCATTGATCATTATAACATCAGCTGAACGAAGGCAGGTTGTAAATGTTTTACACACTGATCTGAAATGCATTATACCTTTTAGATTATTAGATTATTAGAATAACTCCAGATTTTAACTTTGTCCTGCTGTGAGGTAACAAAAAATGACATTACAATCATATTATCATTTGTATTACAGATGAGTGAGAGTAAAATAAATACCCAAAGTGGAAAATATCCTTCTCATGGTGAACTGCAGGGCCTGGACTATAGGACAACAGGTCAAAAATGTTCAGAAATAATCAATCTTAAGTTTGTCTAGTTGTCATTCTATTTTGTTCAGTCTGCTACATTGAAAAATAGTTGTTAAGATTAACTCGAGATTTTATTTATCAAAGTTGGTCCCATTGTCCAAAGTTATCTCTTGTAATTTTATAGTAATTCAAAAGTACAATTCATTTCAAATACACATTTTATCTTATCACGATTGTACACAATATGTGCAGCATAAACATTATTGCTAGAAAATAAGCATCGTGTGTTTGGGACTCCTAACTGGTGCCATGTTATTTTTTTCTCATTTTACCAGTGCAATAGTTTTCACATTTTAACTTGTTTTCCTCAAAAATTCAAAATGAAAATCTGCTAAATGAATCTCTAATTCCTGTTCTACATGTACGTATGTATTAAGATGAGTGTTTGTCCATAAAATACAGTGTATATATGTATCATATCATACAGAACTAACTTTCCTCAATTTGGTCACATCTCCGGATACACCCACATCCACGGCTGCTGTCGCTCTCGTCACTGGAAGTCAGCAGCTCTAAATGAAAATAAACGGCCTCCTTGCGCTTTGTGGCAGCCAGTCACTGTGTGTGTGTGATCGTGCTTTAGTCATAGAGACTAAACATTAAATATAAAGCTGTTTCAATATTTCAGAAGTAACTACAGATTATGTAAAGATGTTATCTGAGTATGCATTAATTAAGTGTTTCCTCTCCCTTACACTTAAACAAAACTGCTTTGTTATTACCGTAGCATATGTTAATAGGTGACACATCCACTACAATTTACAGTCCTGTGATATATTTAACTTGACGTGGGCTGACGGTTCTCCCTAAAGTAGCTTGGCTGTGGAACTGAAGAGTGCTACTTAAATAAACTTCTTATTGCAATATGGAAGGAAGGGTGACATCTGTGGAAAAGTTTTTGTAACTTACCTGAAATGGAAATGAAAATGTCATTTGAAAGTTGTATGAACTCTGGGCCAATAAAACTATCCAAAATATCATCACCCTTCAGATTGTATTGTCCTAAAGTGGCATGCAGCAGGTCTGTATACATATCATGTGTCAAATACAAGAAGACCAGATCTGGATTTTCCTTAAAGTCATTCATCTATAAATTTGACTGTCTTCTTCATTGAGTGCTCCAACCATTGTGATCTGTATGTGTTTCAGGCTTTGAGCTGTCACACTGTGAGGATCCTGGCATGCCCCAGTTTGGCTTCAAGGTAAATGACCAGGGCCACTTCTCTGGCAGCACCATCACCTACAAGTGTGACCCAGGCTACACACTGCATGGCAGCAGCATACTCAAGTGCATGACAGGGGAGAGACGTGCCTGGGACAACCCTCTGCCTTCATGCATAGGTAAGATGCAGCCACACAGGAATGACTCTCCTATGTGCAGGCTTTTAGATTTGGCCTAAAGCATTAAAAACAATTCTGATCAATTCTACTTCTCAGTCACTGTTCAATCCCATCCTGACAGTGAACAGTGTCCATAGGTAAGCCGCAATCGAATGTAAATGTGGAATGAACTTGATCTTCAACCATGTCACATAAAAGTCATCTCACCTCATTAACGATTGTGTGAATATTAAAAATGACCAGCATTTATGGAATTAAGGACCTTGACATGTTAAACTCTTCCGAGTGTTGACACTCAGTGAATTCAACATCGGAGCTAATCTTAGAACCCCAAGTGAGCTATGCAGGCACATAAGGGTTGAGACAAGGTTGTGCATGGTTATTCATGCACATTTTGATGGATGGTAATTAGACAGTATTGGCCTCTGCAGAGCCAAACGTTAGATGTGCTTCGTTTTAGATTCTGAGGAAAAAATGAATCAAAAAGATTTTGTCCAAATGCATACCTCTAGGTCATGAGAGCACACAGACTCTTGTCTGACTGACTCCGTCGTAACTTTCTCTTAAAATAAGACACACCCAGGGGTAATGTTTGTTCTTCCTTGCGTATAAATGATGGACAGTGTTCCTACCTTGAAGTTTTCAGACTAATATTTTTCAGACAGATCTACCAGCATTAATAATAGATGCTCAATAATGTGAGGGCTGTTTTATTTTCAGCATGACGGCTTATCATTATTCTCCCCATTACTCTTCTTTTTTATTGCAGATAAAATATTTAATCTTTTTTTTTCCAAACCCCACCGAATGGTCTGAGGTGATGATGACGCAATGAGTGTTGGTCTAAATCATGTTCTCTTTCTCAAAAGAAAATTGAATGGGAAGAAAGAAACATTGCATGTTGGACAATTAAGAAGTTAAGAAGTGAGATTGTAGAAGGTCTGTGGTCTGGTCAGCATCGATGCTCTTAGACAGCTCAGATATGCCATGTCGTAATAATTGAATTGGGTAAACATGAGATTGTCTGGGCGTCAAAATGCGCTCCATCAGTTTATTGCCTAATTTCCTGATGCCACTGAATGACCAAGTCAGTGCATTTGTAGTGCTGCAGATGTATGATCTAGCTGCTGCCATGACAAGTCATGAGTGTGAATCGGTTTTGGTTTGTAGGAGGCTCACTTGTCTAAAAAACACTCTAATGTTCAGATTAATCATGTCCCAGTCTGAACCCTGTTATTCAGGCTTCATTGAACTGTATGTCCATTGTTTGTCATGTAGATGGCTTATGCAAATGAGGCCTGTTGAAAGAAAATGCTGATGTGGGCCCCATTAGTAAACGATGCCCACCTCCACAAAGGATCCCTTCTAAAATCGTGCACAGTGAGCATGAGACAGAGTGCAAGGAGGATGAATAACAGGTAGCAGAGGGTCGAGTCAACAAATGAAGTTTGTTATTAACTACTGAACTGTTTTGAGAGTGAAGATATATATAAATCAAGGTGGGTGTGCAGCTCGTTTGCCTAAGTCAAAGATGCTGATGTCTATAACAGGAAGCTCTGTATCTTTCTGGCATGATCTGGCCAGTGGCATGCTGTGGAAAAAAAACGGGGGTGGAAAAGGCAGTCGATGGCCTAGAGTGTTAACTGAAGACTGCAGGTCCTTTCAAGAGTGTCTGATAGATGATTCACACAGCTTTAGGATTCTGCAGCTTGGCTTTTATTTCCCTCCCATGAACTTTTCTTTTCTTTTTTCTTCTTTTTTCTCCAGCTGAATGCGGAGGACGTTTTAAAGGCGAGTCATCGGGCCGTATCCTGTCCCCTGGTTATCCGTTCCCTTATGACAACAACCTGCGTTGCACTTGGGTCATTGAGGTCGATTCAGGCAACATCGTCAGGTGCCACTCAGCATTGACTCACATGGGTTCAGAAATGCTCCACCACTTCAACACATCTAAAATCAATACCTTACACGCCCCCAGTAGAATCTTACCTGTATATATGTAGCTGTTGTCTGAAACGAGGACTCTTTAACTATTTATGTGCTACTCACACGGCAATGATGAACATCAATATCTCATCTATATGGAGACAAGCAGACATCAAGGGAGTTGATGCCTGGCTCACAAATCTCAACTAGCACAAGTCATTTTGTCTAAAATGCTGTGTATAGATTTAGCTATTACAGCTGCATGAGGTTAAAAGCACAGCAACCTTGAAAGCAAGATAATTTGTCCCCTCGCAAAACACAAAAGCATTTCTGAAATCAGATATTTATTCATTACCTTTCCATCTATCCTCACATTCTCATGCAGACTGATTTGCAGAATTATTGTTAAGCGCCGTAGCACAGGCACTGCACTAGTATCGCACAATTATTGCACTCTGGAGCTCGATGTTAGTGATGAAATAATGAGAGGGTTTGTTTGGGTCTGGTCAGTTTTTTGTGCTGAAAGTGCTGTGCAGTTTCGTCTTCTTCACTTTGTTTACAATTCACAGGCATCTCATCTAGTGGTACAGACATGATTTTAGAAGATGAAGCAGGCATGTGGATTTCAGAAAATGAACAAAGATGCAATGTACTGCTCCGTCTATTCACAGGGAATAACCCATGAATAAAATCGCACTGAATTATTTCAAATTATTGTTATTCTAATGTGACACAGGAACATGGTGATTCTGTTGGAAAAGAAGGATTAGAACAGGTTTTCTAATCTAAATCTGATTGTTCAGGCATTGATTAACTTTCGATAACAGCAGCTCTGCCAGCTGTAGCACATTTATATTAATGTACTCCTTCTAATACATATTGTTTCCATGGTAACAGATCATTCACTGGCATTTGTATGTCAGACACAATCTAACTAATAATAAATAGATTAAGGAGATTTAATCGTAACTTACTGTAACTTGGTATTTAGAAATTAGAAACGGATAAAAATTCATATGAGGAAGTTTTTCTGTAATTATTTCTTTAACATTTTTGAAAGGAGTTTCCAGTGTTAGTGCTTTCTAACAGTCAGTAAGTCTTCAGGACAGAGGAATTTGAACTTTCTGGTTTTTCAGTAATGTAGTGAGCCGTATTTTATCTGTCTTATTAAGTTTATGAGATATTTAAAAAAGAAACAGATGATGGATGACTGTACAGCACCTACAGTATAAGTGATAGCCATGTGACCATATAGCAGAATAAAACATGTTGGGTCAGACTATGATTGGGAAATAATCCATTTTTGGGGGTTAATCACTAAGCTTAGTTCTTTGCTTCAGGCTACATCACATCATCCTCATACCAGTAACATTTAACATTTTATTCTTTACTTAAACCGTGTACCTGTGACTACAATATAAACTTTTTAAATGTGATCCCTTCCATCAACTAAAGCTGGAAAATCATCTCAAATTTGTTCCATGATTTAATCCATCTCAGGTTGTATAATTATGACGTTAATCACAAAGATTCTATTCTAATCACAGACTTTCTGATCAAGTGTTAATTGTGAGAACTAATTAGTGTTTTTTTTTTTCACTATCTGACAGTCTGCAGTTTCTGGCTTTTGATACGGAGGCCTCCCACGACATCCTGAAGGTGTGGGACGGCCCACCGGAGAATGAGATGTCACTGAGAGAGTTAAGTGGTTCTCTCCTACCGGAGGGCATCCACAGCACCCTCAACATGGTGACCGTTCAGTTTGAGACAGACTTCTATATCAGCAAGTCTGGCTTTGCTATTGAATTTTCCAGTAAGTACTATCCCTTCAGTTGTTTTACAGGTGAACATTTTTGATTGACAGGTTTAATAAAGCAGGTCCTGGTTAGGTTTTAATTCCTTTGTACTGACATTTTCTTAACAGGCTTCAGCTCCTTAAAGTGGCAGATGTGATTAGTGTTTCTATGCCCTAACTGACACTTTTAGTTTCTTCTGGTGTCTGTTGGTTTGCCTTGATTGACAGTTCATATTGCCCCCATTTTAGCACAGTCAGCTGACTCTGTGTTAATTGGCTATGGTTGTGATTGGCAGGCTCAGTGGCCACGGCCTGTAGGGATCCAGGAGTGCCTATGAATGGCACGCGCAATGGAGATGGAAGAGAGCCTGGGGACACTGTGACTTTTCAGTGTGACCCAGGATATGAGCTACAGGGTGAGATGAAGATCACATGCATACAGGTGGAGAACCGCTACTACTGGCAACCCAGCCCACCTGTCTGTATAGGTAAGTGATTATGCTATTCACGTGTGTGTTTTTCACTTCAGAAAATAAAATACCTGATAGATACATGTTTTAGACATTTTTCCTCACACATTTATACACACACATATGCTGATTTATGCAGTTATCCAGTCAGCCAATCAGGTGGCAGCACTTCAGTGCATAAAATCATGCAGAAACAGCTTGCGAGCATCAGTTAATCTTCACATCAGACTTCAGAATGGGGGAAATGTGATGTCTGTGACTTTGGTTGGTGCCTGAAGAGCTGATTTGAGTATTTCAGATATGGCTGATCTCAGGGGATTTTCACACACACAACAGTCAGTATCTACAAAAATGAGGTACAGGTGTTCCTATTAAAGTGGACGTTTATTGTATAGTACTTCCAACTTTCAATTCCTTCAGCTGAAAATTACATTTGCTTCTAAGGTCTGCATAGCTGTAGTCTCCTCCAGCGTGGGAATTAGCATTTTATATCGAAAGGTTCTGAAGAGTTCTGAAAGTCAAGCAGCACTCAAGCGAAGTGTTATTCAGGCATCTGTCATCATCCTGCCGATGAAAGATTGTGCTAAAATTAATGAATATCAAATTATGAGATTTGGATTGCTTCCTACGTTTCAAAATACTTCAGTGGCAAGCAGAAAAATATGGATGAGCTGCATTTTGCCACTTCTTTTCATGTGCTTTCAGCTAATTATCCTTCTCAATATATCTCTCTCTTTCTATCTTTGTCTTCCCACACACCCGTTTCTCTCTCTCTCTCTCTTGCTTTCTCTCTCTCTCTCTCTCTCTCTCTCTCTCTCTCTCTCTCTCTCTCTTGCTTTCTCTCTCTCTCTCTCGCATGCACGCTCTCCCCCTCTCACTCTCTCTCTCCCTCTATCTATCTATAGGTTTTGAGAGTTGTATGGTTCTGTATTACAAGACAGATTTTGTTTTCATGTTGCACACTTCCACCCACTTCTCTTAAGTAGGGCACCTGGGCTGTACAGCTGGTCCAGCTGTGTGTATTAATGAACAAGTACCTTTGTATATTGTGAATACCCATATTAATTTCTTTTCCTGTGTGTTTTCACAGCTCCATGTGGTGGGAATTTGACTGACTCTTCCGGCTTTATACTATCTCCCAACTATCCTCACCCATATCCTCACAGCAAAGACTGCGACTGGCTCATAGTCGTTAACTCTGACTACGTCCTCTCATTGGCATTCATTAGGTAAAGACTCAATCTGTGATTACCTGCTTTTTACTATTAATGATTAACTAGGTTTTTATGTCATTCATTTTGTTCAATATTGGTTTTCTTATTTTAAAAATATGCATCAATATCAACACTTTGATCTGGGAGCATGAGTGGATTCACACCAATAAGAAGACGCTTTTATTTGTCACACACACACACACACACACACACACACAGATATATATATATATATATATATATATATATATATATATATATATATATATATATATATATATATATATATATATATATATATCCCAGTTTGTCATAGCACAAAATCAGCCATGTTTAATCAGACATAAAAAAGAGCAGATAGGTTTAAGGGCTTGATCAAGAGCCCAACAATAACTCATTTTAACCATTGAGCCTCTACTGCACAACACTAGCCTAGCTCTAACACCCATTAACTAGGCTAACATCTGTATACTCCAATATACAAGCCAGATACAACATATTTTTCCACATGCTACATTACAGGATAGCTGAACACAATCAAAGAAAAGAAATACCTGCCTCCTTCCACATGCCTGAGCTCACACACACCCATGGCCAGCTAGTGATGCTTACAGTGACTGGAATTGGAGAAAGTAATGCCATCTTGAGAGCACAGTCAGTTCTGCTTTCCTGGACTCCCAACCATGTGCTTGTGCCAGCTTTGGGAATCGAACTCACTGTCACCTGATAGCCTTACTTTCTAACACTTGTCCATCTTCTTGTGCTTCTGCTCCTCAAAAGGAGTCGCCTTTACTTACCTTGTGTTACCATTAATTAATTAACAGCTTGCTAGATAAGCTTGCTCCTTTGTATCTTATGGCTGTGTACTAACTATGGCTTTCTCACTGGTTGATGTACACTGTCCAGCTAAATATTTTTATTTTATTATTTTTTATGATATATTTTAGATTTTAGATTATATATATATATATATATATATATATATATATATATATATATATATATATATATATATATATATATATATATATATTAGAAATGGCGGTCACTAAACTGCATACAGACTACTGAGTAATTAATTTACACAATTCTATTATTTGCACTTCTGGTAGATGCTAAAAGGCATTTCCTTGCTGCGTTCCTATGCAATGCAATGACAATATACAGTAGCTCTATCTATCTATCTATCTATCTATCTATCTATCTATCTATCTATCTATCTATCTATCTATCTATCTAATCATCACTGTTATTAGGTTTTAATAATAACACTAAATGTTATTAAATTAAAGCTAAACACAGGTAGGATTTAAAGTTAATGTAGAGAATATTGGGTGACTCAAGCTGTAGGCTTGGTACAAGAAACATACTGAAAGTAATCATTTGCATTTGTCACCTCATAGCTAATTTGCATAACATTTCTATTCAAATGTAGATTATTGTATTTTGTGTGTTACTTGTTACTTTGTGTTCAGCACTGATGAATGTAGAAAATGAATGGTTGCCTGTTGCATTGTCACTGGCTCATATGATTGCAGGGTTAGACAACGCTTCACTATATTTTTTTTTACTAGTGTAGCTTGTCAGGACATGTAGTCATCTATTGTCGCCTATTTTTTAGACCTTTTTTCCTTATCAGAAGAATTACCACACTGCAGTACACTGCCACCTACCAGGGAACAAACACACTGTATATACCTGTTTTTGGGGTTTTTTTTTTACTAATAAAGTGCTACACAATCAGTTTAGTTTCTGATATAATTAGTAATATGTTACCTTTCCTCATCAGCTGAAGATGTGTGGAGTAATTGTGTAATGCTAAGTGTGTGTATGTGTGTGCGTGTGCTTGCATGCGTGTCCGTTCGTACGTGTGCATTTGTGTGTCAGAATTAAAATGCATTTCATGTCCAAGGCAGATAATGAACCCTGCTAGAATCCTTTGCTCATTTTGTGAGTAATGACCCCAAACATTTTTCCCCCTCCTTGATTTATGTACTCCATGATATATGTGCTTCCAGGCTAAATAGCACTGCTAATAGTGTCTATACCTTTACATAGTGAGACTTGGGATCGTATTTTAGATAGTGCTGATGAAAGTTGAAGCTGGAAAAGGCCAACAGATATGTGACCAGTGCACTGTGTTAATGCTAAAAGCAAAGCTAAATCAAATAGAAAACCTGACTGGGGTTTTCACAAAAAGATTTTCTTTTTCCTTTCACTCTCACTCTTTTTGGTCCTTTTTGGATTATTATCCCAGAATTAAAGCTCTCTTGACAAAGATTTTAGTCTCTTCATATCCTCTATGAATATGTGTGAACCACCATGCTGATATAATCCAGATGCTGTTACTGTGTGGTTTGTAGCTTCTGTTAATTATTATAGTCATATTCATGCTTCAAACAAGACAATAAAACACATTATACACCCTTCTAGGTAGCACAGTTGCCTGAGTTTGGCATGAAATGTGCTCTAGTCTTGTTTCACATTAAAATTCTGTCCTCTAGCAGTACATAATCACACTGGAGTTTGGCCAGTAAAGCAGCATTTCAGATATATTTCTAATGAATGGATCTCAATCAATTCCTTCTCAGGCATTTTCATTACACAGTTCATTACTGACATAATTCTCCTTAAAATGCGTCAGCAGTGAGAGCAGGAAATGAACAGCACCCGAATGAGAATAAGCTCAGACATTAGCAACACTACAAACCTGCCATCTCTCTTTACCATTAGTATTATCTGTGTTACTGCCCAATCCAATTACCACAAAGCTAATTGTTTGCCGATTGACAGCTCCAGAGGCTAGGAAGCGGTGGGGAAATAAACTTCCATCACATCTGGTTATTAAAAATTAATGACATTTTTAATGTACTGAAAAGAAATTGGCCTAAATTCCCATGTTTGGGTTTCTGTTATCTGACAATGAGCCGTGAGCGATAGATTTTAAGGCAGTGGAGTGTGTCGAGTACACTTAGTGTTCTCTCCCAGCATAATAGAGACAAAACATGAGTAAATCTATTGCAGTCACAAGCCATCTCATGCAAATGATTCTGCCGGAAGACACCTAAGCGTCAACATTTTTTCTAAAGGTAAAAATATTGAGACCCAGGAGTATGGCCAAGCTTTAAAGATTATCTATTGTGGTTGAAAGTTGTTTTTTTTTCCCCCTCTCTAGCTCATTGAGGGTGGCTGGGAATGCACTGCTCGCAGGTACCCCCTGGGTATTTAAAGATTCCATGTCAACAGCAGCACTCCAGCAGCAGAGGCTGTTAGAACATGAACACAGGCCCCGGTCAGATGTAGCTAAAATTCAGGTAGAAAGGACTTCTAAGGAAGCTACACCAAGCCTACTGTATGTGACCAACACCATCAAAATTCTTCAAAGTTAGCCTATGTATGTCTTATGACAAAAAAAAATCAATGTGCTTTCTTCAGATGAATTACAGATGTCTTTTTTCCTTCCTACACTCTTGTAGTCCTGCACTGTCTCAGGTATCATGCTGAGTCCGTGGGCTCGGGTACCTCATGTGGTCCTTTGATCACACTGAGTGGTTATTAAAAACCGCTCTTTGATCTCCCTTCGTCTCTTCTTATCTCCTTTCCAGCTTCAGCATTGAGCCCAACTATGACTTCTTGTACATATATGATGGAATGGACAGCAACAGCCCTCTAATCGGCAGCTTCCAGGACAGCAAGCTTCCTGAGCGGATCGAGAGCAGCTCCAATGCCATGCATCTGGCCTTTCGAAGTGACGGTTCTGTCAGCTACGCTGGCTTTCACTTGGAGTACAAAGGTATGCTGCTGAAAGCCTTTGACATTTACTAGTGCAGGGAGTTAATTCACCAAGAAGACAGGCTTTGATTGGTCAGGATGGACAGTATCAGATTGTCTTAGATTTTGTCATCTTATAAATGATTAGTGAGATAGAATTCAACTTCGTGCCGGATTTCCATTATTGTAGTTTGAGTAGTAATGTTGTGGCTATATATATGTGTATGTGTATTTTATATATATTATATTATAATTTTATTTTCATTGATGAGTTCTCAGTTTTCTATTAGACTGTGTGACTGGTCCCTTGAATTAAAAAGTTATATGGTTGTGATGAGTATCTAAAATATTATTGATCTCTGGAAATTATTGGAAATTCCATGGGTTCATTGAGTTTATAAAACAGTTAAGGAAACTACACTGAAGAAATATAACACTGGAAATGTCAATATAATATGTATAAAGATTAACAAGTGAATGAGAATAATGATATAAACAGTGTAATGCAAAATTCTACATTCTTATGTTTTTTTCCACCTCTTACCTCTCTCATTAAGCCAAGCTCAGGGAATCATGCTTCGATCCAGGCAACGTGATGAACAGCACGAGGTTGGGTAGTGACTACAAACTGGGCTCCATGGTGACATTCTACTGTGAAGCAGGCTACGTGCTACAGGGCTACTCCACCCTCACATGCATTATGGGGGATGATGGCAGGCCTGGCTGGAATAGGGCTTTGCCCAGCTGTCAGGGTATTTTTTCAAGTTTAAAGAATAAGGGTGAAGATTCCTGATGACTGTAGAGAGCTTTCTAGACCAGAGTGTCACCAACTAGTTGATAGTGATCCAGTTGTGAATCCAGTATTTAAACATTTGTAAAATACAGTAGCAGAGCATTAAATGTATGAAAAACCCCTGGACATAGTTCATAAATTTAAGATTTTGAAATGGCTACTGCGGTTGTTTTTCCATTATCATGCATTGATGTCAATTATTGAGCTCACTGGACCAGAAACATGGTATAGATCTAGAGACATTAAGTCAGACAACAGAGAGTTATGCTCTGATTAGAAAACTAATCAATTAAGCTTTTTTTTTTAGCCATGCACTAATCATTAATGATTAAGTGTTATAAGTTAACCGTTGTCACTGGTCAGTCATGTTAATCATGTCAAGGCTCTTCTAGACTTTTGTAAGCAAGTTTTTAATTTTATGTAACTGAACTATTACAATTCCTAGTAGAAGTCCCCTGATCTAGAACCAGGAAATAAATGTTTACCATATCCAGATCAACCAATCTAATATACTTTTGTCCTTATATGATATTATGTATAATATAAGTCATGTGTGTTTGTTTGCCAGCACCTTGTGGCAGTCGGTCCACTGGTTCAGAGGGAACTGTTTTGTCCCCAAACTTCCCCAGGAACTACACCTCAGGCCATAGCTGTGTGTACTCCATCTCTGTGCCCAGAGAATTTGGTAAGAATGCTCTTTTATTTCCCATTAACACATTTTTTTCCAACTCGGTATAAGATCTAGTCATTTTCATGAATGTTCTTGTGTCTTTTGTCAGTTAAATAGAGTGGGTTGGACAGAGAAAAACTACATCTTAACATTTTGCTTCATTGAACTGAAAATCATCTCTGTGTTACTGCAGCTGTAAAGATTTGTGTCTGTTGCTGGTAAAGTTGGATTATAAGAATGCTTTACTCAGCCAAAACCTGCTACTCAGTCCAGTCACAGCAAGAAACAGCTGTATTTATTCTCAGGATTCTAAAATAAAACCTCCAAAGTTTTTACAAAGCTTGCCACTGTTTAGAGAAGGATTTTACTCACATGAGACTTTTAGGAATCGATACTGAAAAATGCTCGAGGGGACATAGTATTTTATACAATCTGTTATAAATATTTAAGTCTCCTCTCTGGTATTGTTCAAAATGGCGTCTGCTGAATATTGAGAGTCTTCATGGGACCCTTTCTGTCCAGGTGGCAATTATTATGTCAATGTTAGAGGATTTAAGGCTCTAAATGTAGATTGAAAAGTAAAGGTGGCCTTCAGAATCTTGTTGAATACTAGTCATTTAAATGTGAGACATTGTCTTAAAGATGTTGTGTTTAAAGCTATTACGTATTAATGCATGTAATATTATACTTCATTGTATCATGTTACTGAAATTTGCGTTGCATCTGTGGTGATAAACTCTGGTGAAATACTTTCGCCAGCAATTATTTTTCTCCTTCTTCAGTATCTACAATGCACGTTTCCAATTAAATGGATTTTTTTTTTTTTTTGCTTTGCCCTCATGCAAAATGATAGTCTTTAGCTTGTGTCTGTGTCTTGCAGAGAGGTGCTGTTTTTGTTTCAGCAATTCAGAGCCCAAAGGCACGACTGGACAAAAACAACACTTGTTTTGTAATACACTTGTTTCAAGAATTTTCTGATCGCTGTCAAGTTTAATCAGCTGGAATGACATTCAGGGTCTCGCCTTTACTTTAAGAGAGATATCAGCACCATGGGTTTTGCAAGCTTGTTTTTCTCATGGTAACACCAACAGCATATCTGAACAAAAGATCAATAAAGGCAGAAGTAGAGTGAGGAAACTCACACTGAATGTATTCTGGTTTTAATTTGGTGAGTTGGAAGGGGAGACGCAGCAAGACACACAGCAGGAGAGACATGGTTCAGTAAATTCATTGGATTTTTACACTCAGTAATAGCTACCTAGATAAAAGCATAACCACCTGCCTTTTTTTTTACCTGTTGTGTCTAACAATGACGAATATAGGGATAAAATAGAAAAAGTGAAACATTTATCACAAGAATATTTATATATTTGCCAAAAAATGAGAGACTGAGTAATACTACATTCACACATGTAGTGATTTTATGTCTGCAAGGTGTTCCTACTACTGGTTGTCATAGTAATAATGTTGTAGATAAAAAATCACTAAAATGAAAGATTCTGGATGGAGTTTTGACGTTTGGATATAAAACGCACTAGTGTGTCTATATATCATCTCAGATGAGATGAAGGAGAAGCAGTGTGTGATCTTTGCCAAAGATCATATACACACTGCTGTCTTCACTCCGTTGGTATTTACTGCACCAAGTCACTCCATATTTGCACAAACTTTTCTCAGCTTTGTTACATCACCGGACACACTCACATCTAACCTTCAGCAGTCACTGTCACTCATGTAGCTGCAAGTCACCAGCTCTTATTGAAAATTGATGATCTCTGGTCACTTTATCTTGGTGAATCGCTGTATGTGTTAATGTAGCATCAGAGCGAGAGTTATATGGAAAGTTCCATGTGCTACATGATGGACATGAAGGACGAGTAACAAATTCACAGGCTTAGATGTTATTATGGTCAGTGCCAAGTGACTTACTGTTTTTTCAATAATGTTTTATTAACATTTACCATTTAGTTTTTAATTTTAGCTTCTGTGATGTTTCTACTGATATTAAGCTTCATTGTATGTTTTTAACACTGCCTGCGATCCATGAAAATTCTCCATCTTCATGCTAGGATAAATTCCTACATAGATTCACTACATAGGATATATTTAAAAGGGGAAGCTGCATTAAAGGGCTAACTTTATCATGTGTATCTGATTCTCAACATTCTGTCTCTTTTTTATTAATATGAGAATATTAGTACTCTTGGCTATGTATGGATGAACCATTTCTGTAGGTCAAACAAACCCACTGTGTCTCTCACATTAAACAGTCACTTTGTTCGATGGAACAGTAGCAGCACCATGTCTATTTTACTGTTTTTATTTCATGTACAAAAACGTTAATTAGTTCATATTCATATTTCATGGACAAGGTCATATTTTATTTATCGATTTAGCGATTACATAACAAGCAGCTGATTAGTGGGCTACTCATTCCCATCACAAGTCACCATCCCACAAGCTCCACTTTCACAGCAAGCTGAAGCTTTTATAAAAAATGGAACAGTCTAGTGGGCTTGTCTGAGTGGTGGTTATAGGAGCTTGTGCCAGACCCAAACCACTCACTAGCAATCAGAGACTTCAGTGGCCTGTGTGTAACTCCATGGACCTATGTGTCCTTGTAAATCTGCAAATCACAGCTCTTGCAGAGCACCTACTACTCCAGAAGTACACACACAAGGCTTTACCTACAATATTGGTTATTATCAACAGCAGTTTTCCTTTTCCCCCCTGTTTTCTTTTTAAAGATGCAACCTTACACAACATTTTTCATGTTTCATTGCTCCATCAGAAAGAAAGATTGCAACAATATTTCTCACAATGATAGGTTTGGTATAATAGACATATTATTCAATGCAGCACGTTGCCATCATTCTTTCTCTTTTCTTTCCACCTCACTGTCCCTAGGCAGTCATCTTAAACCCCATCTATACTTATGGCTACGATGTGAATGGTTATAATGATCTCTGACTGTTAAATATTACACACGAGCACTAACTTCATTCAGGTACTAAATTCCAAATGCTGGTATTTTCAGCAGGTTTGCTGCAGGCGATACATGTAGCCTCAGCTGGGTTCGTGTGAACTCTACACTCGTAGCTTAAGACAGTAAACAATAGTTAAACACTGTAGTATTGTGAAAGTATTGTGAGGTGAACCAATAAAGCATAGTGGCTTTGGTTTAATCCTGTTGTTTCACTTCTCTGTGTCAATTAAGAGTCTTGCTTGTCATCCTTTACGCCAAGTGAAAGGTTAATCAGGCATAAACCTAACTGAGTCTTATGTATACACTTTCCTCACTGAATCGGTAAAGACCCCTATGCAGGATGCCCTTATCCCTTCTTTCACACTTTAATATGTTTTTTCTACACCACTTTTGTTTGTTTGCTTATGACACTTTCCAGACAATACTGACACAATCTAATGTGGGTTAGCAGATGTTAATCCCTTCTGGTTAATCTGATGCTCAGCTAAGAGAAAAATACTTTTTCAGGTCTATTAATTGGACACGTTGATTTCAAAATAATGACGTGGGGGGGAAAAAGTTTTCTTTTATTCACTGGCATACAGCATAGTCTTGCATAACGCCCATGACACTCTGTTGCCCTCCGTTCTGTTAGCTTTTCTCGGATATTTTTATCTCCATTTATTTTTCTTGCCTGGCAGAAGCCTTGTGTCAGTCATGAGCTAGACGTTAAACAGGCTCAGACTGAAGATACATCCCACTTATTTCAAATGTGCTCCAAAGTGCAGACCAAGTTTACGTTTGGTTTATTTTTAGTTGCTCTAAAAGAAATGTGCTGAAAATACCCTCAGTTCTCGTTCTCTCTCTCTCTCTCTCTCTCTCTCTCTGTAGTCATTCCTATACAGCAGCCTTTAACATGGACGCAGCTGCTCTTGGTTGTATTATAAGACAAGGAGACTTCTGTCATTTTCATTGTAGGTTAGACTTCATTTGGACCTTTGATACAATATTAAAAATTGTCATCTGTAGCGGTCACATTGTGAATTTCACAAACTTTGAAATGACTTGTTTATTCTTTGACCTTCCATCCATCCCCATATGAATGAATCCCAAACTCCCAGAATCTACATTAGTTCAGTAGGTCCCTAACTTTCATTCATCTCTTTCTGCTCAGCCAGTTATGGCAAGCATAGATCTTATAAATACGCAAAAATCTTTCAAGATAAATTTTATATAAATCTTATAAGAATAGCTTGAAGTTTCCATCTTGGGCACCTATAATAACAATAATCCATGTCCTCAAAAGCTCCAAACCCTCAATAAAACCAGGCAACATATTTTGATTTATTCGAGGTATTTGTATTTTCTGGGCCTTCACCTTATCTAAAGAGTTATCTCTAAGCACTTGAAATAATTTATTGTTAGCATCCATCATTGATCCAATTTAGTTTATAGCAGTAATCATCACATTACCTGTTCAGGAGGAATGTAGCTAATTTGCTTGCTCCCTTTGCGGTTAACAGCTAGTTAGCAGCTACAAGATTTAATCGTATTCTTATTTGTTTTCTTATCATTATTCTGTGTTACGACCATAACAACTTTATGCATTCAGCACTGAATTCCTCAAGTGATTTTCAAGTAGTCTGTAGTATAACTGACAGGAGCGATTTAAACCCTAACAGCTCAGAGCTGGGTTTTATTCAGCTGATTTTTAACATGTACATTTGATCAAGTTCCCCAGATATTGTCACATCATTTTTAATATATCAGAAAAATTACTGACCACTGCACGTAATGAGATGCAAGCCGTCTAATTAAGTCTTCACTTCACGTTGTCAAGTGCAGTCTGAACAAAAGACAGGAATGGGAAATACTCTAACACATTATGGAAAGCGCATGTTGCATATCCATTATTTACTAAAATGAACGTACAATAAGCTACATCATGTTCTGCCAGTAAATATCATGAGGTCATGCAACAGTAAGTCAGCAGGCCTGTATACTGCTCTGGAGCATTGTGTTAGCTGTATAATTATTTATATTATTGTGACAGTAAAAAGCCTTGTAGTGTTATAAACACTGAAGTGTATGTAGAAGTGTATTTAGAAACAGAGGTCCTATGCGATGGATCAAGCTATGTGCATTGTAAGACATATGTGACAAAGACAACCTGAGTTAACACAAAATACAATTTTAAATCACCATTTATTCAAGGAAAATGTTATTATATAGTAATAATCATATGTGGTTCTTCACTGTTACTCAATCACACAATTAATCCGATTTAATTGATAATTGAGTTATTAGAAAAGATACCCTCTTATTGTCAGTCCTGTAAAATGTAAACATCACTTAAATGGAACATTTCCAGCAATGTGAAGCAGGTTATAATGTCTCAACTCTGATCACAATATGCTGCAATCTAAAGAAACTTTAGAAGACGTGAGACTAAATTTTCACCAAAAGATCACATTGATGACTCATTAAGGAATTCACAAAATAGCCCACATGAACATTTAAGGAACTGTACTAAGGAGGCCTCCTCACCTCAAATAAGGTCAGCATTGATGTTTCCACCATTAGAGAAAGACTGGGCAAAAGTGGAACCAGTAGGAGAGTTGAAAGGCACAAACCACTGCAAAGCAAAAGGAACTTAAAACATTGGAACATAAAGGATCTTAAATTTTCCAAGAAACACCTTGATGGCCCCAATACTTTTCTGTTCTGCGGATGAATGAGTTAAAAAGTGAAAATGAAATTGGAAGATAGTATATGCTACATGTGGCATAAAGCACAATAGGAACATCATACCAACAGTGAAACATGGTGGTAGTTATGGGGATTGAGGGGTTACTCAGTGCCTAGGAAGCCAGGTATAATTGACAGAGCCATGAATTTGTCTCTCCCAGAAAATCCTGAAGGAGAATGTCTGGTCAGGAGTCTGTGATCTAAAAAACCAAGTGCAAGTGGGTTATGCAGTAAGATGCAATCAAAGCACAAAAGTAAGTCCACCTCTGAATAGCTCAAAGGAAACAAAATTAGGGGCTAATCAAAGTCCTGACTTAAACCCCATTGAGATGCTTGGGCATTTCACTCTCGAAATACCACCAGAAGTAAAGCAACACTGCAATAAAGAGTGGGTCAAATTCCCTCACAGCAATGTAAAAGACTGATCTCTAGTTATTGAAACTGTTTGGTTGCAAAATGCTCTGCTAAAGGTGGCATAATAGTTATTAAGTTCAGCTTAATAGGCTTAATAAGCTTTTTCACATAGTGAAAGATATAGTGTTGATGTTCCATAATCTTTTTTATTTAATAAATAAAATAATCATTTAAAAAAATGTATTAAAAGTTTTGTGTATCATGTTCACATGCATGTTCTACATGTGCCTATATGGATGAGTATAAACAGCTGTGTGTATATGCATATGTACTGAACCATGTAAGCTTTTCTCTGCCAGTTGAATGACCTAGAGATGGCTGAGCCTGAAAGAGAGTGCGTCAGTCCTCTTTCCCTCAGGGACTGGCTATTGAAACCAAGGCAGAGTTCCAGTGCTTGCTTACTTCCAAGCAGAGAGGTTAGCTGAGACTCGAGGCAAAGAACTGTGCCACCTGGCCTAAGAGTAGTACAGGCTCAACTTAAGTGAATGTAGAGTTGAGTCGACAGAGCAAAAATTAAATCAGTCAGAGAAAGAGTAGAAATAAGAAAGGAAAGAACAAAAACTTATGAAAATCATAAACTGGACAGGTTATGGCAATGAATGAGCCAAAGCGTCCCTTGAGCATTGCCTGTGTGTGTCTGTGTGTGCGTGTGCATGTGTGTGTTCCTCAGTTTTAGTCAGTGCCAGGTTGATTTGGCAGTTAATTGGGAGCACAGGCATTGTGTGTGTCCATGGTTTCACAACAAGGATAGCAAAATATAGACATAGGCTTTTTATTCCTAATTCTATTGATATTAACTTTTAAAGCTTTCTGGAAAGTACAGAGTATCATTCAGTTTCATAGTGTGCTACAGTTCTGTAATTAGGTCTGTGTTATGAAGTAATGAAAATTAGATTAGAGCCTGGCAAAATATTTAGAAAAGTAAAAATAGCTTAATTGCATGGGTCAGGTCATAAGTGAAGGTTAAAGGAAACTTGTGAGGCAGTAAAGAATGGCAAAATGAGCCAAAGAAGTTTATTTAAAGATGTAAATTTTTACATCGTTTACAAAATGTAAGCAAGATCAAACCCTGGTTAAAGCATAACTGAAATCGCCCTTAGACAATAATTATTGTCAAATTATTTTCAAAGTTAAAATCAATGGTAACAGGGCCCCTGGTCTTGAATCATGTTTGAAACTCTATATATTTAAAATGATTAAATATATAGAGGATTTAAATCTGCTTTAAAAATAACAAAAAAATAAGGCTTCTGAAACTCAAAAGAATAGCTTCTATAATATTAAGGTGACATGGAAAATATAGAATTTCTGATATAAAAGCAACTCAGGAACTCTCATACAGTAAATGTATCTGATTTTCATTTTCCTGTTTTATTATTATTTCAATTATTAATAATTAGTTATAATTACGTACAAATCTGTTAGATGTTTATTATACATATATGATTAAATACAGTGTGCCCATATAAGTAGGTGTTGTATGCTGTTCTAACTGCTGGGCTAATGATATACTATATTCTAGCCCTTTCCAACTGAAATATTCAGCTAATCAGTTTTCTTGTCACTGTATGTGGGCAGAAATGGGTTAGAGTAGATTGCATTTTCAATCACTCCAATGCAGAAAGGACTTCAACTGAAATCAGGCAGTAGTTGTAGTTTTTACCTTTTTTATGATGCACTTTCGTGACGGTCCCTAATGTTCCAGCAATATACTGTAGATATTCTGCATGTAGATATTGTACTGTAGATATTCTGCAAAGGAAAGATTTACTAATTGCGAATAAGTCTGTTCTCCTTTTGATATCACAATCAAAACATATAGCATTACAATAGTGTGGCATGCCATTAGGCCTGCATTGACATTTACTTTGTCTGAATATCTTTTTTCTGCAGTAAATAGGACACATTTTCACCACCTTAGCTGAACCAAACCTATATAAAGGCACAGTTTAAGTTATTGTAGCTCTTGTCAATAGCCAGAACAAGCCAAACAGCAACTGCGTCTATAACTACAGAGGACAACTGCAGCTATAACTCTTCTGAGAAGGCTTTCTTTAGGAGAGTTCTTGAGGATTCGTGCCCAATCAGCCACAACGAACATTAGGGAGGTCTGTTGTGGGGTCAGAATTTTAGTTCATCTCATAGGAATTCAGTGAGGTTAAGGTCAGGGCTCTGTGTAGGCTACTAGAGATTTTCCACACCAATCCTGGTCTTTATAAACCCTGTTTTATTCTCAGAGGTATTATGATGCTGTATTATGTTGGTTCTAGTAAAGAGTAATCTTAATGCTCCAGGATACATAATATACATTGACATGCTTCCAGCTATGTGACAAACGTTTGGGAACAGCCCTAGATACGGACGTCATTGTCAGGCATCAGATTAACACTGGAATAGATTAACACTGTTCTGTCTACATTAAAGACTGCACAGAAACACCACAACATCCATTATCAGGCTCGATGCTATTTAAGGCCAGACAGGTCAGGTGAGAAGTGTATAGTATCAGACATGTACCAATTATATAATACACTGCTGTCATTGGAAAGGTAATAATATCTATCAACCTGTGTCCCACTCACATCTATCCTTACCCTGACTGAGTCCTATATCACAGCACAATCTGATGATTAGCTGCAGGATTGGTTATAGCTATGACCTTGGCACTGTAAAGTTGGATGTGTGCAGTGTGTATGGCCTGGAGTTTCAGCAAGCTTTACATCAAGTTAGATGTAATTGAGCCTTAACTCTGAGTCACTCCAAAATATGGGAGGTGAGGAACCTTGATAATGACCTGGGAATATTGCACATTTTTCAAAGTCTATGAATAGTTGGAATATTCTGTTTGCACTACAACAATGCTGCAATCAGTTAGTAATGACTCCGGAAAAACAGCTAGGGTTCTGAATACTGCATACCATAATTCCATTAAAAGAAAATATTGAACATTTCATGCAAAATGAGGCAGATGTAGGATTATAGATGTACCCTGGTTTGCAATAGGCAAACTAATTCCCACTAAGTGTTGAGTATTCCTGCAGTTTATTTCTAATGATAGACAGTGTGAGATAGGAGTATCTTTAAGCAGAAATGTTCATTGGTACAGCTTAATCAAAAATTTCCATTAATGTTAATTTTTAAACAGCAGTCTATTTCTAAGTATACTAAATATTCAGGTCCACACATAATTATGTATTAGGTTTAATGTGAGACAGTTTTAATCAGTATACAGTATGTTCAGAATACACATAAAGCAATTTAAATTGTATTTGAAGAGGAGACTTTTTGAAAATATCCTTTACTCAGGTTCATATTAATGAACGTCACAGTAGTAAAGTCACAGGTAGTCTGGAGGAAATCTTCATTGTGAATCCCAATATTAGCATAGCAAGGATGGATTAATTTTCTCAGGTTAAAACAGCTGTAGCTGTGTCCCAAATGATGTACTACATGCATTTATATTGTGTACTACCATCTACCTTCTTTACCATCTAAGGTATGAATTTTAGAAGGATAGTATTGTCTCAAATGGAACACTAAGCATTTTATACTCATCAGAAATATATGCTGTTTCCCAGTCGTTGGCAAATGATGACAAACATGTAATGTGCTGCTAAATTTAGCAATAATACAGTGAATTTTTTAAATGTTTAAGACCTTTGTAAGACGTCTTGTCCACTGGAGTGTTGTCAGCTGTCTTGACATTCTGTCCTCATCCAGTGTCAGTGCCCGGAAGCCCCAACCCTTTTCCTCTACATGAGCATATCTGTGAGAATTAAGTGCATGAAGTGTCAAACATTCACTCTCACTCACTCTCACTCTCACTCATTTTTCTACCGCTTATCTGAACTACCTCGGGTCACAGGGAGGCTGTGCCTATCTCAGGCGTCATCGAACATCAAGGCGGGATACACCTTGGACGGAGTGCCAACCCATTGCAGGGCACACACACACTCTCATTCACTCACACACTACGGACAATTTTCATCTTTCAACCTACCATTTTCATCAATTTTCATCAATCAACCTACCATGCATGTCTTTGGACCGGGGGAGGAAACCGGAGTACCCGGAGGAAACCCCCCGTGGCACGGGGAGAACATGCAACCTCCACACACACAAGGCGGAGGCGGGAATCGAACCCCCAACCCTGGAGGTGTGAGGCGAACGTGCTAACCACTAAGCCACCGTGCCCCCCTGTCAAACATTCACACTTACTTTATTCAGCTGAATAAGTGCATCATCCATTTACTTAGTGTACTTCTCCTTTTTGTAATTTTCAGTGTGAACACTTGCTCACTACTTATTTATGCTACAAAATAGCGTACAGTAATGCACGAGTATGTGACTTGGAAATCACCTTCAGTTTTACATACTGGAATACTTCATTGAAGCTGGCTAGCTAGATGTTCTGTTTTTTATCTTGAAGTGTACTATCAACTTTTTTAAATGCATCTGTTAATATATATTTTTTTAGTTTACTAATTCGTTTTTCTGATACTGATACCAACATGAGTAAATGTACTGCTATTAGCTCTTCCCAAAATATAGCTACCTGCAAATCCAGAAGCCAAAAGTAATAACTATTTATTCATATGTTCATTTGCAATTTGGCCAGTGTTCTTACTTTGCGATGAAAGTAAAATGAGATGAAACATACCTTAAAAAAAAGAAAATGCATTGCTCCAGCTCTAAGTGGTTAATGGTAGGAGTGACATAGCATCTGCACTAGATTACACTGTGGATACTGAAGCCAGCCATGACACAGCAAAATGTATGTCGAGCTGGATTTACATGAACACTGTTAGTAAGAAACACTAGAAAGTTTGCTGTGGACTCCATGATTTCTCCCCTCAGGCTCCCTCACAGCCCAAGAGAATGAAATAGTTTGAGACAAGGACAGTGTGGGACAGACATGCCTTTATTTCAAGCACTTTTCCTCTTGAGGAAAGTGGACAAACTGTGAATTAATCACAGCCCTCATTTCCATAGGAGGCACTAAGCAAGTGTCGAAGTGTGTTAAATATAAGTGTGTGAGCGGAAAATGGCGATCCCATGCAGCGGCTCAGAGGAGAGGTTTGAAGCAGAGTATTTATCTCAGTGAAAGAGCAGCCTCATGGTGAGATCTATCCTGTGTGCAGCTGTCTGGCTCTTTTGCATGTCAGGACCTTTTAAACCTTCAAGACGTTGAGAGAAGAAGGCACAAATGGTGAGAACTGAACTGATATTTAAAATAATCATGCCTGTGACAAACTGTCCGTTTTATATTACATAGGAAAAATTTAACACTCAATGTATTGTATTTAAATGGGAACGTTTCAAACTGGGAAAGAAAATACAGCATCAACACATTTTGTTGTGTTTTGTTTGCTTACATGTAGCAAAAATTGTGCTGATGCATGAACGTGACAATTATGTACATATTTGAATTGGGTACATGCAATTCATCATTTTGTCAGTGTAAACTTGTGTATAATTTAAGCATAATATCGGCTAACAAAGCCTCCAGTGTCTTTGCAGTGAAGCATAACATAAGAAATATTTATTACTGGTCCATTTGGCTGCAGTTTTACTCAAAAGTTCAGTAATGTTGATGCTTTGCATTGAAACATTCGGAGATAATAATTTCATTGTCACATTCAGGAGCTTCCTCTCCAGCACACAACCCACTCCAGACATTATAACTCTCCCACTGAAAACTAACACACACTTGTTTTCTGTTAGTTATTCATCTCTGTGTTGATTTAAGTGCTCACCTTTTTCTTGTTTGGTTGTTGTTCTCAAGATGGTCGTATTTGTGCCAGTTCACATGATCAGTTGGCCATTTCCTGTTTCTGACTACATTTCTGCCTTGTGTTTTGGATTTGTCTTCTCTAACTCCTTCTTAGTGACATTTATTTTTTTTTTTATAGTGTTTTACAGATTTTAGCACTCTTACAGTATGCTGTTATATTCCTCCTGACTACTGATCAAATGGTCATGAGTTCAAATCCCAGTATTGCTATTCTGCCTCTGCTGGGCCCTTGAGCAAATCCTTAGCCCTCACCTGCTATATGAATGAATTATCTGTAAGTTTCTCTGGATAAAGGTGTCTGGCAAATAATGTAATTAAATGAACAACAATATATTTACTGTGTACTAAAATGTAATAAGGTAGATTAGATTTTCTGGGCACGGTGGCTTACTGTTTAGCATGTTTACCCCCATGCCTCCAGGATTGGAGGTTTGCTTTGATTGGAGGTTGCATGTTCTCCTCGTGCTTCGATGCTTTTCACCAGATGCTCCAGTTTCCTCCCCGAGTCCAAAGGCGTGTTGTAGGCTGATTGGCATCTCTGAATTGTCCATAGTGTATGATTAAATGTGTGTGTGATTGTGATTGTGCTCAGAGTTCCCTGTGATAGACTCCAGATTTCCCATAATCCTGTGTAAGATAAGCAAATTGATTGATGAATGAATACAACATTTTTTCATATAAAATAGATGTACTTCTGTCATCCCTATTCCAAATGCTCTATTTGGCGTATTAAATGTTCTAAAGACACTTTTTTAATCTCAAACTGTGCCAAAAACTCAACTTTTGGACTGAACTTATTTCACACTGTTTGAGATTTTTCATCTACACTTTTTTTTTTTTTTTTAAACTGGCCACTAGCCTGATGATCTGCCAACACTTTTCTCATAATCTGGAATGTGTGCAGTGTGGCCAGGGTTTTAAATGGGGTATTATCTTAAAGATGGACACTGTGGGAAGAAAATGAACGGTTTAGTGCGATCTTTGGTCCGGCAATCGATCCGTGCTGATCCATGCTGGCTCATGGCTGGTGTAGATAAATGTGATCTCCCTGTTCTCTTTAAATGTGCTCCAAACTCTCTGACAGCAAAGTTCTTCCAACAGAGACCAAAAGCCCTGTGAATTTAAGTTAAAGTTGGCATGTCCTGCTCAGAGTTTTCAAGACTGTGTACATTTCCCAAGGAATAAATGTTCCAGCTCCTTTCATCATCTGTGTGCTTTGGGGATTACACATTATTCAGAGGTATCTCCAACTACTGGTGTAACTACAGCGGGTACAGGAAACGCTGTTCTGGTTTTCTGCTAAAGCAGTGATCAGACCCAACTCCAGAAAAATCACCTGGAAGAAAAGGAAATACTGTACACTGAAATATTGCTGCAAATGAAAAGAATTGCTTCTGTAAGCAGCTACTTTCACCTCTTTATCTAGATCAAATTTGTAGTTTCATGAACCTTTGGTCTTACAAAACAATAGAATCAAGCGGGTACAACTGTGGATTCAATCAAAAAAATTAAGTGCTAATTATTAGTAATTAGTGGCCACCCCAATGAATAGCAGTTATTACTGTTGCTTAATGCACCTCTTTTTATTATACATTTTTATATGTTTTCAATACCTAAACTGCTAGAATTTCCAAGCTAAGTTTTGCCAATTCTGCTTCATAAGTTATGTTCTTGCGTCTGTCCGTGTTCACAGAATACTTGGGCACTGTTATAACTGAGTTTTGTGTTTAAAATGATCTCCTGAATGTCATTATTGTTGATATTTTCAAACTCAGAAATGTCCACACTGCTTAAATTTACTGATTTGCACAGGCTAATTTCATTTAGCTTCTGAATTGGCGAGTGCCCCCCAAGCATATGCTTGACTCGTTAGGTATGCAAGTGGTTCAAAGCTAAACAAGCACAACGGTTTTCTCTGACTAACAGAGGTAATTGTTTTGGCAGTGCCACAACCTTGGAGGTGGTGAAATTCAAGAATAATATGGCGAGGGCCTCAACATCTCCCATATTGTTCTTATCAAACACACAGGAGGGTGAACTCAATATACACAAGCAGACTCGCCATACTGAGTTATAGATCATTTCACAGCTGGCTGTACCAGAGGATAGAAACACCATCAATAACAGCATAGTTAGAACATTCCCACAAGTCCCTGCTCACAGGCAACAAAAAATGATCTATCAGGACACTCTGCAGAGGCATTACACATATGAAAACTTTTACAGCAGCCAGTTCAGCTTTTCATACGAGACATGTTTGTCAAAGATGTTTCAACATCTATTTCACAGAGTTCAGCATATTTTCAGGTTGAAAGATGTTAAGTTGTTGGGAGCAGCAGCTCAAAGTAAGAAGAAGTAAAAAAAAAAAACTGCTTGTTGAATCAAACAGGAGATTTTTTTTATATACAGCTTATGTCTATTTGGCTGTGGCATATAGATATCTAATAATCAAACTGGATGTTTTATGAAATTACCTTCTGATCTTCACAGAAAACCTAGGCACGATTATAAGGGAAACTAAAACATTTTGGAGAAATATATTTATAAATTAGTGGTGTATATTGCCTTTAGTAGCTTGTCTGTCTTACTGAGCTTCAAAATGAAGCAATACAAACTGGCTCAATTTTCACAAAAGCTTTTATTTACAGAGCCTCTGCTCCATATAGTCCATGCTAACTCTATACTCTATACAGTGCACAAGGCAGCATGCAGCATTCAGCTTAAAGGTCCTCATTATGATTTCCAGAACTGTGTGCAAACATTAGCTTAGGTTCTGTTAATATGTCGTTGTGGGCTGTAACAAACCTAAAATGTGACAGAAATCTGAAAATATAAGTAGGAGTCTAGTCAACTATAAATAATTCATCTGGAAAAGACATCATTGTTTTAAAAGAATTTTCCAGGAACTTCTACATGGTATACATTAAGACCAATTCAGAAATGAAATAGTCTAATAAATCTGTGTTCTGCAAATTGTTATCTGCTGCTCTCTTATGTGGAACAAAAAGATTTTCTTTTTTATTTTTTTAATAAAAATTACGCCTGGCAGTGGATTGTGTGGTGATGTCAGTGTACCTATTCACTCATACATGCTAACACAGGCTTAGAAAATCAACAGTTATAAAAATAAATAATTATAATCAGTTTCCTGGAAAACGTCTTTGTGCTCAGGTCAAATCCATTTAAATCTCAGAGGGTTTCTGAGCATGGTATGTAGCACTGAGTCTCTGTAGGTTGCAGCAGATGGTGGTTTTAAGAGGAGAACCTTCTGACCAATGACATGTCTTAAAAAGGTTATGCTTGAGTCAGGGTACTGTATGTGATAGACAGCCTTTACTCCAGGGATTGTTGAAATGTGGAGAAGGAAGAAATGAAATTCTAGAGCTGTAGAGAGAGCAGGTAGTAACACCATAAATCTCATCAATATACCTAAGGAACATATACACATTTAGTAAATTGCTCAAAGAAAGTTTTTTGTACTAATATGGTCTCATTATGTGTGTATCCATTTAAATATATATATAGTGTAGCCTTGCCTTTAACGCCACCATTTAGCAGTGTGATGGTGTTGCTAAGTAACCATATTCACATCCTGTAGTCTGCACATAACAATAACAAGCTTCACTGTGCCGTTTATATATAAATATGTGTGTGGTGTATCTATATTCTCTTAAAGCGCAAATTCATTCATGTAATCATGACTAGTTTGTGCCATTTTTTTTTTTTTCTCAAAGCTGCATTTCTGAGCCAGTAACAGTGTCATCACAGCCTGCGGTAAACATATGCTTCAATTAGCTTTCAAACCCCTGCTGTGTCATTCACATATTTCACAAATTCTTAGCACACATTTTAGGCTGTGAGATAAAGCACTTTAGCAATGCCTGGCTGCTTAATAGCATGGATTTATTCAGAGATGACTGCATGTAATCCCTCAGGTGTCAGGTTGCTAATGCTATTGTTGTTGCATAATAGACTCATGTGCAATATTTAGAATACGTAAATTCCGATTTTCTTAACAGGGAATAAAATTAAGTTAAACTTTACTCATATTGAGTTTTCCTCATTTCCAGAGCAATATAGTGCGAAACTAATGATTTTCTTTGACCGATGCAATCAAAGCAAAGGACTGCATATAAGACTGCCATGAGCTTGCATTGTGGTGCAACATGTGAAGAGTAATTTCACAGAAGCAGGCAATTAAAAAGATTTAAATAAACGTACTGCTTTATTACCTCTGAGAGGCTTCCATAGCTCAAAATACCCTGATCTAATTAAGAAAATGGCTTTATTAGCACATTGTGAAACGGTTCTTGGATGATCTGTTTAGAAGGAAAGAGGTTCCAGTTTATAAGAAAATGATGTGGGAAGAATGTGTATATTTTTCTATGAACTGACACCTGAAGCCAAAAACAGCTATTTGCACAGAGCGTTTTTGTCATTATCTTTTCTTTCCTGTGCCTCAGTTCTGTTCGGCCAGTTTGTGCTGTTTCAAACATCTCTAAATGATGTGGTTGACATTTACGATGGACCTACGCAGCAGTCCCCTCTACTCTCCTCACTGTCGGGCTCTCACTCAGGTACACTCTAAGGATTTAAGGATACTAGCAATTATGAATGTTTTAGAGTTTAGACACTTTTCAACTTCTTCACTTTTCTGGCTATATAATCATAATCCTAAACTGAATCTTGAACACAGAATTTATCGTGCATTGGCTCTTGCCTTCTACCATCTTATCTGCTACAAGTAAACATTTTCTCTCTCTCGCTCTATTTTCTCTTAGTGGCTTTACAGATGATAAGCATTTAGTGCCATTGATTGAAATGATAGCACTACAAGGAAGAATGGTGACAACCTTTAGCTCAGCTTTTTAAACTCTGCTTAATATGCATTACAAACACACATTTAAATCCAGAAAAACACCATAGTGAAAACACTAAAGGACAAATTATAAAAATAAGCAGGCTGTTTAGTAAAGTGTGACACTTTCAAGAGATCTGTGGGTTTAATGTAGCCGAGCTAAAGACACGTTTCAAGGCTTGTTTGTTTTTCTCTCTTCTGCAGGAGAGTCATTGCCCTTGAGTACTGGAAACCAGATAACCATCAAATTCTCTACAGTTGGACCAGAAACTGCTAAAGGCTTCCACTTTGTGTATCAAGGTCAGTCTAACTTTAACAGTGTAGTATAATTTGCATACGGTCCAAAAACATGGGCACTTAGTTTTTTTTTTCCCTTTGACACATTTTGCATCCTTGTCAACAGTCGAAGTCTGGAGAGCTCACGAAAAGTTCAGTCATAGGATGTACATACGTCTTTGTTGTGTGCCTTAGTCATATATACATATATATATATATTAATTAGTTTAAGCTGAACGAACATAGAGACTTAAGTAAGTGAGCAAAAGTTGAAAGTCTCACAGTAAGTGAAAGAAAAACACATATTTAAAACAAATAATCAGACATTGCTGTAATTACACACCAACCAATTAGTTATATTTGTTCCTTCTCACCTCGAGTAGTTTTCTGTATATTTTTATTGTCACTGTAGCTGCTAAAATAAATGTTTTAGTGCTAACTAGAGAAATGTCACATTAATGCCAAATTGTTTAAGTATCGCTTTTGGCTTTACTCCATAATGCAGACTGTATTGCTTCCATCCTTCAGACGCGACATTAGCGGCGCACAGTAAGATTTAAACACAGTATAACTGGCATACTAATGCAACTCAGGGAATTGACTTAGCATTTTAAAAGCAGAGTTTTAAACTAGTATGCTGATGTAAAACAAGTCATACTCTTTAATCAATCTGTCATAGCAGGCCATTTTAATTTTCAGCTGTCATTCAAGGTTATTATGAGCCGTTTTAATCTATAGGGACTTACCCTAATTAAATTACATTTCATATACTGCCATTGTGCTGATTAAATGTGTTTTATAATTCAAATTCTTGTGCGTTTTAGGGGGTGTTAAGTGTTCAGTGGATGTATATGCAGGAAAAAACTGTGTACACTTGTTTAGTTTTTTTGAAGATCTAACACTTTGGTCTAAATTTAGTTCAAATATATAATTATTTTTATATATTATATATGTCAATAATTTTTTTTTTTATAAAAAATAAAAAGTGTTTTATACAGTATGTGTGTTGATATTGTTTCCAAAGAAGTGACTTCACATGAGCTTACATGCTAGAATACCCCTATAATCTGAACCTCATTAGATGGAGAAAAAAATGTATTTTACAAAACAAAAAGATTGAATGTTATAATATATATATAATATAATATCGTGAATCCTCTAAGGTGGAAATCTTCTTGGAAATCTCAAGTGTTAACAGTCAATAGTCAAGCTGTAACATTCAGAAGTACAGTTTTCTTGTTAAAAAATGTTTTTCTAGTTGTTCAGTGAGTTGACGAGCAGAATTTTTAGGTAAAACACCATCGCTAACAAAAACTAACTTCCAAAACAGTAAATGTAATCAATAAAAAATGGAAATATTTTTGCCATTCTTTAATAAATAAAATTGCATTGGCACATTGCTGTGATGCAGCAGAATAAGAGATGCCACTGAAAATTATATATAAAAAAAATTAAACTTAGGCCAACAAATTTTTAGGTTAACTTATTTTGGATGGAAAACTGTTGATACATCTTAATATTGCAGTCTTTACTACATGTTTTAAATGCTGCTTCTGCTGCAACACATCATTCAATGCAGTTTATACAACTGGAATCTGCCGATCTTAGAAGACCTTAACGGAAGGGTTTGGTCAGCTATGACTTGTTGATGTTTACAGAATAAGTCGTTATTCATCACTATTGGGACCTGCTGCAAATCTGCTTGAGAGATATTATTATTACTATTATTATTATTATTATTATTATTATTATTTCTTAATTTTTTTGCCTTCTCTCCTCTCTTAAATCTCTCCAAAATGCTACTCTGGGGATGATACAGCAGTGTCCTGCAGATCTTCCCACTTGTGATTGAATTCTCTCTTCACTGCTAAGCTGTGTTGTGTAAAGCTTTGAAACATTGCTCTCCAGTCACCTGCAACTCAGCTGGTTTTGTGGCTAACACTTCAGATACTGTTAAACACTCTCACTGCTTCTGGTACTTTCTTGGAGTTTAGATGTGTTTGATTCTGATAAAAAAATTTATTTTAGCTGGCCGAAGGAAAGTCTGGTGTTGGTTCCACTGCATGGCATGGGGTACGTTAGGGATTACTGAGCTCTTATACACAGCATAAGGACATGAATTTTCATTAAAACTCCAGTGTTTTAGTAAACCTGGATGTAAGAACGGAAAGTCATTTGACGTAAGTGTCATTAAATATTTCTGAGTTGAATGTTCTGTATAAAAAAAGCCTTTTCGAAATAAACTTTGACTTCAGATTTAGATCTGCAGCTTCAATGAAACCTTTTAACACTCATTAAAAAAATTTTTAACACTTTATTTGAAGTATTGAAGTACACTTTATTTGAGTATTCTTCTATACTGATTCTTATACTTTCAGAACAAATTCACAAGTATCACTGACATCTTTTTCTGGATTAATTAATGTTTTACGTTAACACCAGTGAGGAGATATTCTCGTGTGTCATCATGGGTTACGTAAATGGTCCGTGTAGCTCATACGTGTGGTCAGATTTGTACTGTGTCTGTAGGTTTTAATGAAAATTTAAATGGACCAACACCATTCAGTTTTAGAGTATTCAGCCTCGTGCCAGAGTGTGATGGAGATAAATGCATTTAATAAAACATTAAGAGCTGGGTACAGATGAATACTTAGCAGAGGACATGTTAATGCAAGTATAGACAAATAATATATTACTGTAACTTAGTGTAGTTAGTTAGTAATCTTTATTTAACCAGGATGAAAACTGGTGAGATTAAATCTCTTGTAAAAGAGTGACCTGGCCTAGAAGACAGCGAAAGACACAAAAAGAATAACTGAGAATTTTAATTCAGCAAGAATGAACATTCTTATAGTTCTTTTTTAAGAGAGAAAGGTGAAAATAACGAAAAATAAATACAATGGAAATAAAAATACATAGTAATATTCAATCTGATATTGCAGGAACTACTTCCATCATGGCTTGTAACATTGAAAATTATTCTAAATAGAGCAGTCTAAAGAAGTCCTACAAAAATAATCAAGATTTCTCTTTTCTATTGTTTTTTCTTACAAAAGCTTACCATCTACTCAAGTCTTGAAATAAATCCTCTAGCATTGCTTTTTAAAATCTTTAAGCAAAGCTCATGAATGCGTAAAGCCCGTGTAGGTACCCTTCAAATACTGCAACTGTCTCTCACTATATATAAGTCATCTGTCTTGTCTTAATGATTCATTAATGTAGAAGATTGTAGCACAGCGCTGTTCAAGCGCAAGTCTTGAATCTCATTGGTCAGGAGGTGTTGAGTCATTTCTATAACAGCGGCTCTGACAGTAATAACGGCTATCATTCAAATCGCAGGTTTATGTTAATGTGCTCATTCGAATACTGTATTGTTTCTATAGTAACAGCTCATTCTCAAAGACTTATGGCAGACAATCCATCATCTAATATAAATAATCCATGGAGCTTAAAAAAGGTGGGGGTTATTATTTAATATAAGTAGTATAATTGTTGATGCTTTCTGGGAGGAGACGTTTGATTAACATTTATGGGTGGAGTCTCCTCTGTCAGCGTTTTTTTTCTCACATCAAACTGATTAAGCTGCAAAGTGTTTTTTTTTTTTGGTCTTAATAAATCTGGAGAGGTTGTTTATAGCTGCAATAAAAAGAATAAAGTCTAAGTTGTTTCACTGATGTTCCACAACATTAAATGTAACTATAAATGATTAAAAAGTACTTTGTTTTGTTTTATTAGGAAAAACAAAAAAAATGATTCATTGACAAATTGCTGTGTTATAAAAGGAGCAATAGTACTTTTACTTCTTTGTGGAAAAAGTGACACTGCTTCGAATCGCGCCAGCACAGCATTGATTATTTTCCTACAACAGCACACCTTGATGAGATTTATTGCAGATTTTGTTATGCCTTACAGCTGTACCACGGACCAGTGCCACCCAGTGCAGCTCGGTGCCCGAGCCTCGCTTCGGCAAGCGCATTGGCAACGACTTCTCTGTGGGCTCAGCCGTGATGTTCGAGTGCAACCCAGGCTACACTTTGCAAGGCTCCATGGCTATCCGCTGTGAAACTGTTCCCGACGCCCTGGCACAGTGGAACGACACCCTGCCCACCTGCATGGGTGAGTGTCACATCGTCTCTTCAGTCTCTATCCGATACGGTTTACTTAAAGGATTCATTAGAAGTTATCAGGAAGAGAACTGGAGCACTTAAAAATGAACCATGCACTGTCACAGTCTTATTCAGAGGTGAAGAGGGTTAATTAGCCATTCTAGAAGGAAGATTGAAGCAGGCTTGGAGCTCAGCGCTTAGAGCTGGAGAAAACAGGGACACTGCACATAAGTCCCTTAATGCAAAAGCAGCACAGTGTTTCCCTTCAGCGGTGCAATTAGTCAGGTTTAAAAAGTGTGGAACGGGACGTGGGTGGATGAATAGGCAAACTTCGACAGTGCAACCTCATTTTTAATTAATTAGCAAGAAATGTTGCTCTTCTACATCCTAGCAGTGTCTTGGCTGTCTGCGCTTTGCAGTTCTTACAGGATGCCATGTTCCTGGCCTTGTATTTTTTTACTTAGGTAAGTTTCTGCTGGTTTTCAACTGCAAGTTCGGAAGCTGCAGCAATTTCTTGTGATTACCTGCACACACGCTGCATTCTGTATATAACTACTAAACTATTAATGAGCCAGAAATTGCTGTGAACTGAATTTCTTTAATAATTTAACCATCTGGCACAGATATATTGAGCATTTCTCCATATTCACTCTCTCTCTCTCTCTCTCTCTCTCTCTCTCTCTCTCACACTCACACACACACACACACACACACACACACAGCCTGTCTGTGTTTCTAACATCTTGTACGTCCTGACCTGCTTAGTTCCTTAATCAAAGTGGGGAGAAAGAGCTTTGTCCTGGCAGAGTAAGATAGCAGCCCACGCTGTTATTATTGAAGGATTGACTCTCCGCTTTCAGCAAGCAGGGACGATTGCCTAGGCTAGGTTCTCCACTGGGAGACAGACATATGTTACTCTGTTAAATGCCATTTGAATTCTGAAATTCACTCTTTCATTTGTTCCAAATAAATCCTCTGAAATGTGCAATGTGAATGAACTAAATGATCAGGCCAGAAAGTTTAGAACACAATATTCTTCGACCCACAAGGGCTTCCAAACAATTTCTAATGTCTGTTTGAAATGTAAATGTCGATTTCAAAAAATCAGTAGGGGGTTCCTTGCAGAAACGAATGCTTTCTTCAAGTCAAATACAAGTTACTTTACCAGTTACTGCCTTTGAGCATTTCCCAGGCATGAGCATGCTTCTGATTCATTATGCCTACTGGTATGCTTCCAAAATAGCATCACACACTGTTGAACGTCTTTTTTTAAATCATTTGATTTTTTCATCACGTAAATCGTCATCCTGGAGAAGACACTAACATTTTCTTTTTCACTTTTATAAGGATCCAATTAGTCATCAAAACCCAGCCCTGCTCTAATCCAGGCCGTGTCTGTGTTGCGATGTTAATGCGTGTTCTCTCTGGGGCTTTGCCTTGACAGTGCCATGTGGAGGGGTTTTGATGGCACGTAAGGGCACCATCCTGTCCCCAGGCTACCCTGAACCTTATGACAACAATCTCAACTGTGTGTGGAAGGTTTCAGTCCCTGAGGGAGCTGGAATCCAGGTGAGAGAAGAAGCGAGTCCTTCAAATGAACCTTTTTCTACCCTGTCAATAGAGCAATCAGCAGTTTAAAAAGTGAAACTTCAATAAAGGGAATTATTAGCATCTAATGAATTATGTATAGGGCAAATGTTTAATTTGCAAATGAAGAGGACATAATGTAGCTTGATCTTTTCATTTAGTTTTAGAATTGTGTTTGTTCACTTATGGAAAGGCATCCTATCCATTGTTTGAGATTTTGAGGGCTTGATCATGGCATTGCATTCACAGACTAAAAACAACTTTCTTGTACTTTTGTCCTTTTGCTCAGATCCAAGTGGTGAGTTTTGCCACTGAACACAATTGGGATTCTCTGGATTTCTATGATGGAGCTGACAACAATGCACCCAGGCTGGGAAGTTATTCGGGTAAGAACATGTTTTTATTCTGATTAAATTTAAAACAAGCACTTTGCAACACAAGTTTACATCATGTTCCCAGTGCTGTTGCAGTCTTTTTTTTTTCTAGTGAGCTCTTGACTTACACAGTGCTTTTATTCTTCTCTCTTTGTAGTCTCTAAATAGCTCTTTAATCTTTGCTGTTTAAGTAACACATAATTGCTATGAAGAATTGATCATGATCCTCTCATTATGGCTTTTGTTCTCACAAAATCACAAATCACAAATCCAAAAGCACCGAGGAACTTTCCTCCAGACCAGCATCATCTTATTAAAGCCCAAGCTTTGAGGTGCTAAACTTTTTACAACCATCATGTGTTGTGCTTGAGTGGCCAATTAATTTCCTTTTCTGGTGGGTCTATTATCGGATACCGCTGACTGTTGCACCGTTTGTGTTCTGTTCTTAAACAATGTGACTAGTGCAAACACATTGATTCCAGAGACCTGCTAAGATATCAATGTCTGCTACTCAAAGGGTGCTACAGGAGAGGATGCACTGATTAGCCAGGTCTTTTTGGGATTTGTACCTTTATGTGACTTTGAGGAACAATACTAGCCTCCACTCTTCTGCTGCCTGTACAAGCACTGACCCATGGTGCCCTTTATGTTGGGTAAAATACTTGGCCAGCCAGTGTGAAGTGGACAAGCTAGTGGTAATATAGCACAGGAAACTCATCCTCAATGAGTAATAGATGCATTCAGAAGTGCACAATCAATATCAATATAAAAAGTTGTGAATGATGTTGACTGCCTTTAGTTCCTTGATTTGTGTGGATTAGTGAGTGAATTCTGTGAAATGTTTCTCATAGTAATACACCTATAAATCTTATCCACTGCATGGTTACATGTTACTGATCACAAAGTCTGGGTTACTGATCAGAAGGTTAGGGTTCAAGCCTCAGCACTGCCAAGCTGCTACTGTTGGACCTTTTGCAAGGCCTTTACTCGTCCTTGCTCCATGGTTGGTGCATTATGTCTGAATCTGTGCTCTGACCTCTGCTTTCTAACAATCAGGGACATGCAAAGAAACAAACTTCACTGTGTTTTACTGTATATGTGATAAATAAAGGCTGCTTCTTCTTTATTAACAGACTTGCAGCTAATCCACAGTGAGTGTAAAACAATGAGGAATCATTTAGACACTGCTTTCCCACAACCATGCAGCTCTTGATTACTTTAAAAAAGAATCATCTAAATTAATGTTTCAGTTTTTAAGATTTATTTGACTTTAAAATTTGGACTTATCACCACAATTTTATTCCATTTTCTCGAACAGTAATAATTAGTCAGGTTTGTCCAATTCACTTATATCTGCCAGTTTCAGCTGATGACTTAAAAAATTTTTTTTTATTATTATCAGAATGTCATTTCTTCAGTGTTTTTGTTGTAATTATTTTTGCTTTCATTGCTGATGAATTTCTTCAAAACCATAAACAAATAAGGAACATTTTTATTTAAGGCTGGACCCCATTAGGAAAACTTTATTATTATTATTTTAAATATTATTATTATTATTATTATTATTATTATTATTATTATAATTTATTTACTTACTTACTTACTTACTTACTTACTTAAACAAGCAAAGTGATTTCCATCGGTTTTCTGAAAATTAAGGTTAGCGTGAAAGATTTCGGTGCCATTAATTAGTGAGACAAGCTTGTTAATTTTTAATATGTTGCAAAAGCCTTATTACAGAGAGTAAAACATGTTGCTGCATTTGTTTCCAGGGACAACTATTCCTCAGCTGCTGAACAGCACTTCCAACAACCTTTACCTGAACTTTGTATCTGACATCAGTGTTTCAGCAGCAGGCTTCCATCTGGAATACACAGGTACAACCAGAGGGCAGCTTCATACCCACCACTGTGATCCATCCACTCATCTCTTATTAAAAATCAACACTGCAGTGCAGGATAGACTGCAGTTCAACACCTGTGGCATGCAGGGAAAAAAATTACTCTCTCCTTTCACCATAAATTAGCCATGATGCATTAGTGGGAAAAGTGTTTAATACCAAAGTACTACTGAGGGAATTAAGCATGCAAACTTTTTTAAGTCCTTCCCTTCCTTTTGTCAAAACCTTGCAATCTTCTTTCGTCTTCCAGTGATTTATGTGGAATGACAGAGGCATCTGTTCTCTGGGGGATTTTTATTAGTAGAGCATTTAAGATGCGTTTATGGTAAAAATAACAACTAGTGACAAGGCTTAGACCCGGTAGGCTTGTTTGGCATGAAATAAAATGTATGGAAATAGGACATTGAAAGCCAAGTCACTTACAATTTACTCTGGAAATAGCCACATAATCTGTGTGTGAGTCCTGGGAGAACTGCACCTGCTCTACACAACCTGACTACTGTTTCATCCATGAAATTAAGCAGCAGCATTTATTCAGTTCAACTCAAAAAGTATTTTACTCTAGAATTTAAAACCTAATTCTAAACTTTCTCTAACTACAGTATAATTATGTAACATTCTGTTTTTGTTGCCATAATCCGAAAAATAGGAAATGTGCATTTCTACGATTAAGTCATGATGATCAAATTATTCCATGAAGTTTATATTAAAAAAATTCTTAACAAAAAGTGATTTCACTGGGCTGTAGTGGCTCAACAGTTGCTGTTCAAGGTTACAGATCAGAAGGTTGGTCTTCAAGCCTCAGCACTGCCAAGCTGCTACTGTTGGGCTCTTAAGCAACACCTTTAATCCTCAGTGCTCCAGGCTTTTTGTATTATGTCTGAATCTGTGCTCTGATCCGAGCTTCCTTACAATCAGGGATATGCAAAGAAACAAACTTCACTGTGTTATACGGTACATGTGATAAATAAAGGCTGCTTCTTCTTCATTAACAGACTTGCAGCTAATCCGCATTGAGTGTAAAACAATGAGGAATCACTGCTCTTGATTACTATAAAAAAAAAAGATCAGATACATTTAAATTAATGCTTCAGTTTGTAGGTTTAATATTTACCCTTGTTTAAAATTTGGACTTGTCTCTACGATTTTTTCCATTTGCAAATATTACGTTTCTAAACAAAACATGATTTCATTGCTTATACTAAAATGAATTTCATGTTTATAATACTTATATTGAATGATGTAGGAGTATTGTGTGTACATTGTGTAGTCTCAAGAGGAGGTTAACACTGATGGGAACTACACTATAACTACAGGATTAAATTTAGGCACTTTAAACATGCATTGTAGAATAGCACAGAGATAATGTGTCTGTTGCAAAACATCAGCATCATATGTTTAATTCACATTCAGGTCCTTGAAAATGCGATCTCAAGTCATGTTGAGTGCACAAATCCAAAATTTGTTTATATTACTCAATTCAATCACTTGGACCTGCTGTACACATTAAAATTATGCTTTTTTTTTTTTTTTTTTATTATGCAGCAATTTGTGAATTTAACTTCAGCTTTGTGTCCATAGCAATTGGTCTTGATTCCTGTCCCGAGCCTCAGACTCCTACCTACGGCATCAAAGTGGGAGATCGCTACATGGTGGGAGATGTAGTAATGTTTCAGTGTGAACAGGGATATTCTTTACAGGTGAGAAAACACCTTTTTCTAAACCTACTGTCATAATTCCAACTTGTACAAAATATTCATTAGGATATATATATGTACAAAGATGTACACAGTTGAATTTATAGTATCTTCTGTTTTTTCTTTTTATCCAGGGCAATGCTCACATCACATGTATGCCAGGACCGGTGAGGAGATGGAATTATCCTGTGCCTCTCTGCCTTGGTATGAAAATACAGTGTATTGAATACAGTATACATTTGGGTCAAAAATTTGGTTTGTTTATCAGGGTTTTTTATTTACAACTAGAAAAAAGTAATGTGAAAACATAGAGGAAATGTGTAATATTTTCAATGTTCAAGATTCTATACTATATTTACTTTACTATTATTGATATTGACCATGTTAACTCGTTTGTTCCAAAGGTCAGTCTTGTGCCTTTTATTGAGGCACACGTTCAGGCGATACTCCAACGGATTTAGCATGGATCATCAGGTTACACGAAATTCAGGACTGCGCGTTAACATTAAGTCAAAGCACATACTAACAAAAAAACTTCCTGTAAATCATTTTTAGGAAATATTCTACTCTTCACTTAATTAAATCGAATAAAATTACAATAAAAAAGCTTTTTCACTATTGGCAAGGACACTCAGAAATCCACCCTACTGAATCTTTAAGTAAACAAAGAACTACAGTACAAAACATTATGTGCTACAGGAAACGAGCTGTGACCAAAAGAGTTTACTGTAACCGTTATCTTTTATTCCCTCTGTTATTTCTGAAATCTTATTTTAAATTGCTCAACAAACTGCATCCCTAATATATTGGTTATTTCTGTAAATTTCTCAAGCCCTCCTAAAAGAAGCTCAAGCTGAAAGCATTCCTGCTTCCTTCTGTTTTTACCCCTAGCCAAGCCCGAAAATCATGAAATGGAAGGTTGAATAATTAACCGTCCAGCTGCTTACACACATCTTAAATGAAAGCGCACCCAAAACCCACAATATGACTTTTTTAACACTAATTTCCAAGTGCTTTCTGTTCAGCTCAGATAAGGCGCAACACATCCCTGAGCTCAAGTGAATATGAATAAACGTAATAACACAAAATAAAACACATTTATTTTTAAACGGCGGGCTGGGTTATAGAGAATGCGTTTCGTTGATATAAATAATGAAGGTAATATTACACACGGATGTGTTAAATTGCCCGAGAGTTCCATGTGAGAGGTTATCCTCTCATCATCTTCTCTCAGTGCAGGGTTTTAAATTCAAGTGGAAGCCAGAGAAGCTAAATCTCAAAAACAATGAATAGCGTTCAGATTAATTATCACGTACTTCGGGGCGTTAACAAGTTTTCAGGAAAAACGGGGGAAACCGTTTTTCAAGACCAGAAGCTCATAAAATGGTGGTGATTTTCAGCAGACAATCTCATCTGTTAGTGGAACCTATAGTCCAATCTTGGTTTTCCAGGCAATAAAATTAGACATATCAAAATTAATTAGAACAAATAGAAATGGAAATGGCCATTTGATAAGCAGATGGTGAGCGAAAAAGAGTTTATTTTTTGTTTTTAGAGAGATTAGAGTAAACATTTATGAAGTGAGAACCAAGGCTGAATAAATGATCAGTGACAGCTGCAGCAGTTTCAATGTGCAGGGAAGCTGCGCTGGTGTCGTGAGAGCTTTACTCACTGATTCGCAATGTGATAGACCGGCGCATTAATCCAAAGAGCTAAATAAAAATAATTAGATAGATCTCATTCCCTTTATTGGATTTGTGTGGTATACGGGTCCCAGAACAAACATAAAATCAAGACACACGAGCACAGGCATCGTTATGTGTTCTGCTTCTCAGCAAGACACCAAAATGGAGGATGTCTTTCATCGTTAATTTAAAATTCTCAAAGCAGACAGTCAACTATGCATACAAGGGAGTTTTTTCCCCCTGTGTCAATCTGTGAACATCCCCACAAAGCTTGATGGTCACACCATAAGCTTTAGTGAGATCAGGGGCTACCTTACAAGCCAGACGTCCAGAATTTGCTCGAAGGAACCAGATACTTCTAAAGAATTCAGTTCATTTTGACTGACACATGACTAGCCATAAACCTGTTCCCATAGCTTATAAGTAAACATCTAAGCCAATCTTGTTCGTCCACTGATAACCGCTTCAAACAAAATGCTTTAATTACTTAAAGAGAAGGTTCTGTCACTGTTGAGCAAAATTGAGCTAAATCACATGGTGTTGCAGTGTTCAAAAGCTCAGAAACGTGCAAATACACAGAAGTGTGAAGATTCATACTGTACTTGTGGCCAGAAAAGGGTACAAAGGAGATAAGACATGCATTGCCCAGTGAGTCCTGAAACATTTTTCTCCACAAATCCAACAAAATCCAGTTTGTACCTGAGTATTCACTCTCAGACCACTTCCTCATTGAACTGTCCTTAGTTGCTAGACCTTTCCACCTGGACACCATGAGATCCACAGCAGTTCATGCTCTGCTCAAGGTCAAGTTTATGTCTTGGAAAGCTTCGACACTGAACGAGCCAGACTTTGTTTATCTTTTCTGTTTTGCAGTAACAGGTTTCGATGTGCTTTGGTTTGTTCCTGATCAAAGACATCTTTTCTTTTTCTCAGTAATGTTTCAGTGCGCTTTGTCCTTTTTCCTCCCTAATTCTCTGTTGCTTCTCCTCCTTTGAAGGCATTCTTTCATTACTGAGATCTACACACACTTTCCACTAACTCATGTTTTGCCACAGTTAGCCTTATCAGCTGGAACTTTTAAGCTCCAATGCACCCTTTCTTTCAGTCGGAAATGCCATTTAATCATTCTTTAAACATTTCACTGCTTTCCTATTGGATAAATCCTTCACTGTCACAAACCAGACCATGCCGATAGTCGGTTCTCTCAGGTGCTTTTTTTTTTTTAAAAAAAAGGAAAGAAAGTAAGTAATTGGGATCAAAATTCAATCGGGTTGTGCTTTTCCTTACTTTGTGCAACCAATTTTGCTGCAGGTTTTCTCCTGTTTAACATTAGGAATAAGAAAGGTGTGACAAAAAGCAGGGTTTTGTCAAAACAACAGGCAACTGATATATCACTGTGATAAATGTGTTGTTCTCTTTGAGGATCAGTAGGCCTCTCTGAAGTGCTGTTAGCTAATAATAGAAGTATTTGTCCTGTTCTTTGTGAATCAGCAACAATTAGGCATCAGTCTTATTATTTTCCACCAGTCAGTGCGTAACAATTCTGTTCTGGAAATAAATCTGCATTGTCCTGCGTTTCTGTTTATTTCCGTCATTAATTATATCATACTGTTGATTTGGAAGTCATGCTGAATTTGGATGTCCTTCTTGCCCAGTAGCCACATCTGGCAAATAAAGTTATTCTTCTTTGTACAATTGAAAAGGCAGCCATACAATACTAATATACTTCTGAGTTTTTATACAATCTGCTGTCATTAGCAAAAGTCCTCCCTACCTAGCGTTCAGTAATATACACTTTACCTAGTGCACTCCATGCACAGCAGAACACTGTTTGACATTCAGCCAGAGAATCTTTTTTTTCACACTCAAACCATTTTCACTGAACATATTGTCACACTTGTCTGGTAGCTGTATGTGATGGGGAAACGGTACGCACTGTGCCAGGATACAAAATAATACAGAATAAACCTTAGAATGGGTTGCTCCAGCTCCAGAATTAAATAAAGCACAGTTCTAACAGTGAGAAAAGCAGAATTTATTTCCTGATTGAAATGAGCAAGAACTTTTCCTTAATGAGTCCTATTGGATATAAAAGCTGCTTTTATGACTAGCAAGAGTGAGACAACCATTAAACAAGACATGGGCACTAGAAATTAAAAATTAACCACTGCCATTATAACCCAGCATGATATTGATGAGTTGTGTTGGTAAAATGAGTCTGCAATGGCTTCTTCACAGCTCAGTGTGGAGGATCCCTGACTGAAATGAGCGGTGTGCTCCTCAGCCCTGGTTACCCTGGAAATTACCCCAGTGGCCTTGACTGCACCTGGACCGTCACCTTACCCATCGGCTTTGGTAAGGCGCCATGACCTTTACAAAAATGAATACAGAACTGGCTACACACACACTTTTTTTCCCCCAAAACACCTACAGCTAGAAGTCTGCATTCATAGGAGAATTGGCTTGCAGGTCTCCTTACACTAATGTTTCTAGTCAAATACTTAGCTAAGAAAATGTTCTGTATCCAAAATTCTATATGAGCTCTTTAACATATAGTGCTGTAGCAAATTAGCATATGAGATTTAATGGATATTAATCAATGAATATTAAATAAATACATGTGTTATGTATAGCAAGTAAATATAGCAAGTATATTGTGCTAAAATATAGCAAGTATATTGTGCTAACAAGTAGCTAACATTTCAAGCAAGCTAGCAAACATAAGCTTAACTGTTATATTAGATAAACCACTATCTGAGTTAGCCCTTAAACTACAGCAGAGGAAGGCTGAACTATAGAAGAGGAATTAATTATATGGGCGGCATGATGGTGCAGCTGAATACTTATACTGAATACTGAATGCTTATACCTCCAGTTAGATCCTGAGTCTCCAGTTAGATCCTGAGCTTAGGTTATTCAAGAGGATGGGTTCAAGATCCATCATAGCATTGACCTGGATAATGAAGATAAACGACAAACCAATCGAATCGTGGAAATACGGATTTTATGCAACTTGTGCAAGTTGCACAAGTTGCATAAACAAGTTGCATAAACAAGTTGCATAAACAAGTTGCATATGCAAGTTCTTGTTCAACTAACATTCATTGGGAGAGATTGCTGTGTTATTACTGAGCAGCTTGTAATTTTAAATGTATTCCATTAGGAATCCATTTGCAGTTTCTTAACTTCTCCACCGAGGCCATCCATGACTATCTGGAGATCCGGAGCGGGTCAGCAGAGGCCAGTTCTGTGATTGACCGGTTCAGTGGGCCTCAGGTGCCGGAGTCTCTGTTTAGTACCACGCACGAGACGAGTTTCTTCTTCCATAGCGATTATTCCCAGAACAAGCCTGGATTTCACATCACTTACCAGGGTGAGCTCACCTTTACTCCCAAAACATGACTCCTAGGCATTACATGAAATCTTTACATAAAAAACATTACCAGACCTTTAATGGTGTTTGTTAATCTTGTGTCATTTGTCCAATCAATTACACTAACATAATGAAAGCGATTAAATCAACAAGTGAAATTAGCTCAATGAAAGCACCTCTGATAATAATGCTGACCTTTTCCACAGCATGCTCTTTGTACGTGTGGAGTTTTCTAATCATTCAATATAATATAATCACTAGGATCAACAAAACATTACGCCTTGTTCATTTAAATCTTTACACTAGATATTTACACTTTAACTATGAACAAGTATATTCAGATCAATCTGTATTTAGACTGGTTACTTATTTGCTTCACTTTTGATTTCAAGATATGGATTTCAAGACATTGGAATTGTCTTTGTGTAGGTGTGCGTTTTTGAGCTTGCCTGGTTTTTCTAGAGTCAACAGGTACTTTTTTCTTTATTCACAGTATAAAAAGCAGAAGACAAGAAAAATTAGCTTTAGGCTAATACAGAGTATAGAAATGAGAAATAGAAGATATAAAATAGTAACAGAAAAGCATTTAATAATAGGATAATATATAGAAAATATCCTGTACAATATTGAGGTAGTCATCAGAGTCTGCATAACTACTGTAATAGTTCATACATGCAACATATCCATAGAAAAGTCTATGGGTTTATGTGCCGATGTGTGCAGTTTTGCAGATGAGTTTCTACACGCTATGTGCTCAGCAAATACAGCTCTCGGTGAGCTAGGACACTTCATGGGATAGGAGCCTGCAAATGAAGGCCCTCATGACATAAGGGAACTGTTGTGATCTAGATATTGGAAACTCTTTATTAATGTTGTTTTATGACTGGATTATACTGGTTGCAATTTCTTCAGTTTTATATGCCAGCCCTCACAAAAGATTTTGAAATTATTATTATTATTATTATTAGTAGTAGTAGTAGTAGTATTTTCTCTATAAAAGTCACTTTTGTGTCTAACATACTGTTTGTTTGTTTTTTGTTTGTTTGCTTGTGTTTTGTTTTTTTGGAAAGAATGATAATGAAACATTAATTAAAATAGTATTTATTTTTATTTATTTAAAATCATGCTGTTCTTACTTTTGTACTGTACATTTGCTTGCCTTCTATGTGAAGTCAGATGTACTTTACACTAATGTCTGCATTGAATACCTTTTAGACTCATTATGTTGTTTTCCGGTCCTCAGCTTACCAGCTTCAGAGCTGTCCTGACCCGCATCCCTTCAGGAATGGCATTGTGATTGGCAGTGACTTTAGCGTTGGTATGACAGTGTCGTTCGAGTGTCTGCCAGGTTATTCCCTAATTGGAGAGACCTCGCTCACCTGCCTTCATGGCACAAGTCGCAACTGGAACTTTCCTTTGCCACGCTGTGAAGGTGACCAGTTCATACTGACACTTCATGTCTTAATTCTGTGTGTAAATCTCTAAAAGTTCTGCATTATTCACTACTTTCAAGATTATTCAATGTAACCATTTAATTGCAAGTGTTAAATACAAAAAAGCTCAGATGTAAAAGCTTTTCACTTGAGTAGATACAGTCACAGTTTAAGTTAGCATTATCACTCTGTAGTTATTAGCCTACACTTTTTATCTCCTCACACTTTGCAGCCAGAGTCTTCTGTCACTGTGTAATAAATCCCACACAAGCCCTCAGTACAAACGTCATTTATGAATCAAACTATTTTAAAGCTCAGGCTTATTATTTATATTTCTACAGTAGTATTCTTCTTATTTATTGGAGAAACAACTTTTTTATTCCTGAACATTTCTATTGACAGAATCAGTTAAGTCCAAGTTAACATTGTGGACTAAGAGTTTTCCCTCTGCTATCACACCCTTGCTCTCTCTCTCTCTCTTACTCTCTCTCTCTCTCTCTCTCTTACTCTCTCTCTCTCTCTCTATCTCTCTCTCTTTCTCACATGCTCTTTTTTTTTTCTTTATGCTTGTTAGGCTGCTTGTTTTGACTTATTTATGGCAGGCTACCCAACATGCACTTAGTTTGTGATCGTGTTGTTGCTCTAAGGTTTAGTGACATTAGTGCCTATTGAATTTTTTGTATAAAAATTGTATCTCTATTTGGTATTGATCTGCATTAATGATTGCTGTATCAGGTGCATTATTAATATCACCCACTGAGTACATTTTCTGATATACACTATACAGTACACTTATACTGCAAAGTGCACACACACGCACACACACACACACACACACACACACACACACACACACAATACAGCACACAATACATTCCAGAGCAAGGTTAAATGAATAAAAAGATTGCATGCCAAGGCATTTAGTATGACATCATTGTATATAATATGTGTAAAAATGCTTAAAACACTATTCTGCATCCCTGTGGCCCTCTTTTCTCTTTATCTCTGTCAGATAAGGTCCAGTTCTGTTTCGAAACGTGTTTCTAAAAAGGAATGTCCTCAGTTGTGTGCCCATATTTCTTACTCAACTAATGTGATTTGTGCATTTTGCTGCCTTTCTGTTAAAGGCAATAGGCTGGGGTAATGAGAGATATGCTTAAAGCGTATATTCTTATCATTACCTCAATGATATTTCTTAATGGGTCATGGATGCTTATGGGAAAAGCAATTTTCCTCTGGCTTGTGATAAAGAATATTTTGATTTATCTGAAATAAAATATTGAAAACCCTCTCATGTGTTAGACTGGGGGGTAGTTAGTTTAAATGTTAATCAATGAACTAAATGTTATTTTTACTCACATAAAGCACTGTGTGGAGGAAACATTACTTCTATGAACGGCACCATCTTCTCCCCCGGCCACCCGGCCGAGTACCCGAACTTCCAGGACTGCATGTGGAGCGTGAGGGTCCCTCCTGGTAATGGCATCTACATCAACTTCACAGTCCTCAGCACGGAGCCAATCTACGACTACATCACTGTGTGGTAAAGAGCTCATACACATCTCATGAATATGTAATGAGGAACTTATTACCAAATCACTTAATATCTCTTCGCCTGTGATCAGAAGCATGAGCATGGTCTGTCAGATAGTAACGCTAGAGGAAGTAGGACAGCTCTGCTGAGAGATTTAACTGATTACATGCTTAAAAGAGTTAATCGAGTTCCAGGTTGAAGGAGCCACCGATTTCTCATCAGCTGCAAAAAGTGCAAACACTGGGGGAAGCTCATCCAGCATTGCTTGTTAAAAGCCCCTAAGCAACACTCCTATGTGTTTTTGCATTTTTAAAGCTAAAGTCTACTAGTCAGAATGGTGACACTTTTTTTCACCTGAACATTATTAGTGAACTTCATCACACATAGGTTTAATGCACAAGTTCATTCATATTTTAAAAAAAAACCCTGCTCTGCTCAAAAAATGTTCTTTTCACTAAATTGTTATAACTTATGCATTATTTCTTTCCTGTATTCACTTTATAGTCAGATATTGAAGCATATAACTTGTAAGAACTGCTGTCCTCCATTTCGTTTTGCATTTAAATGCGTGGATGCATAATTAAACAAGGTTAAAAATCTTTGCATTGCCTATCTCATTTACATTTCCTGTGAGCTTTGTCTCTCCTCTTACCCTTTAGGAAGAAAAGCTTGGCCAATTACATTTTCTTCTGAGTTATTGCCATAGCTACCATTTTGTCTGTCTGTGGTTAAAAAAAAAAAAAAAAAACTAATTTGGTGTGCTGCTTTAGTCATGCAGAAAAGAGGACTAGATTTGGAAAAATAAAGTCTAAGGGTTTTAGCGCTAGTGCTATCAAATGGCAATGAGTAAAGCAAATAATAATAATAATCAAATTCAAAAGACACCTGAACTCTACTTGAAAGCAGAAGAACGGTGAAAAGGTTTTGTAGAAAGTTTTGTAGATTGGCGTGCAGGGGGTTATTATTTCTTCCTGTCGATCATGGAAAATGATGTCTCTGTTAGGAAATGAAAAACAGTGCAATAAGAGTCAGGTTTTACTTACATACTCAGAAGCAGCCTGCGGTTTTAAATACCCATTAGTAATAAGCCTTCACAGGACTTCCACAATGCCGTATCATGAGATGTGTAAGCATGTATTGATTAAAACACAGCATGATACTGAGGAATTAATGCCCAATTAACAGTGTAGTATTACAGTATTACACATTTTTGGAGGAATACTGAAGACTACTTTTATTTATTAATGATGTTAGCGCTGCACTTCAGTGCTCTCTATGACCAACCGCTTTAAATAATGCACCTACAACTGAGGTAGAGACTACAGTGCTTTTTTTTTTGTTGTTTTGTTTTGTTGCTTTCTTTTAAATCCCATACTGGGTTGTGTATTTGTTGTTTGTGTCAGCCTTTGATAAAAAAGAACCAAAGAACTCTGTACACAACCTGAAATATACACAACTGATATTTCAGGTCTTACACTACGACAAGAGCTCCAACTGTAAGTCGTATAAAGGTGATTCAGATAAAAAAAAGTTTGTAAGCTGATTATTACAAGGTTATATAATATGGACAAAATGTTGTTTCTTGCATGTGTAGTAGTGTTAATTTCGTCACCTATTTTTAATTTAGTCTTAGTCTTAGTCTTGTGCCAAATGTCCTTGTTAGTTTTAGTCATATTTAGTCGTTCACATATCTTTTTTGTTAGTCTTAGTTTTAGTCGACTAAAAGTCTCGTCATTTTAGTCTAGTTTTAGTCAAAAGAAAACTCAATGTATCTTAGTCAAGTTTTAGTCGACTAGAAGTCTTTTAATTTTAGTCTAGTTTTGTAGACTAAAATTGTAGCATGACCACATCTGGAATCTATTGTAAGAATAAATACAACGAGGCCTCATTAAATGCAATAATATCAGGAACAGAAGTGTTATAGTGGAAATAAATAACTTAATGAAAAGCCTAAGATCAAAAAAAACTGTGTGTGTGTATATATATATATAAATTACCGACTTTATGCAAGTTATACATGGTATTGCACACACCATTATTGATGATATTTGGAGCAATATTACATGTAATTGTTAAACTTGATTCCCTTACATATACATTTGCTTTTAAGCCTAATTATTCATGTTGATTATGATGTGATTGTGACAGAGGCGTGGGAAGAGGTTTCAGGTTGGGGGTGCTGAGTTTTTTCTGTCACCACTTTTGAATAAGAAACAATATCAAGGCTATAAAACTTGTCAAAACTCCGCGAATCACAAAAGTATCAGTGAGAAGTTGAGAACACTCGTTTAAACAGTGCATACACTCGAACACACAGGATTCTAACGGTAGAGACGGAGCGCACTATTTTCTTTAGCGGAAACAATACAATTGTTTTTAAATCAATAAACTCCTTTTTAAATCATCATTTTGAGTCAAATTATCGATTTATTTGGTAGGTAACAATATAATAAGCAGGATCCGCTTCGTGGACCTGTAACTTGAGCAACAGCGAAGCCGTGAACTCGTGCTGAATATTTTAAAGACGTAACAGCTGATGAAAAAGCCGAGACAATTGTAGACGAAAATGAAGAGAGATTTTATCTTAGTTTTTATTTTATACAAAACATTTTCGTCTCGTCTTTTTTCGTCAACAATAATGCATGTTAATTTAGTCTTAGTCAGCGTTTTTGGACAGTGGTGTAGTCTTGTCATCGTCTCGTCTTAGTCATGAAAAAAAAGCTTGTTGACGAACATATTTCGTCTCGTCTCGTCTGACGAAATTAACACTAATGTGTAGTATAGACCCCTATCCCCCTGAGCATGATCATGATCTACCATGAGACTAATTTTCCCACTTATCGCAGAGGATCTAAACAATGCTCATATGTTAACACTGCATCAAGCATTAATTAAAACACTAAATCATTGACTCTATCAAAACCTCTAATTAAGGCAGTGTTCATACTCTGCTCTTTCATCATGTAAAATATCAGTGAATGTTTTCCTGAGGTCCTGCGGAAAGTGGCAACATGGTTATCAAAATGAGGCTGGTTTAAAAATTTGCTTGCAAAGGTTCAAAAAGGTTTTAACACCGAGATAACACAATTAAAATGCCATAAGGTTGTAATCATGTATATGTGTATCTTTACATCTAGCCTGAGCAGTCTTCATCCAGAGTATCATAGGGTGTCCTATATTTAATGACTTCCTTGGTTAGACAATTCATTTCCTGGGTAACCAACATATACCGCCTACCAGCCATCAGCCATAACATTAAAACCACAGACAGGTAAAGTGAAGAACATTGATTATCTCTTCACGATGTGCATCACGGAGTGGGATGTATTTTGTAGTGAGTGAACAGTCAGGTCATGAAGGTGATGTGTTGGAAGCAGGAAAAATAGGCAAGCATAAGTATCTAAGTGACTTCGACAAGTGCCTAATTGTAATGTTGTGGGCATTCATGCAATTCAATTCAAATCAAGTTTATTTGTATTGCGCTTTTTACAATTGTTATTGTCTCAAAGCAGCTTTACAAAACAAAACATAGAACAAAAGGTTATTATAAAGAATAATATAAAGATTAATACAATACAAAATTCATGATTAATATTAGATATATTTAAATGTGTATGTATTTATCCCCAATGAGCAAGTCTGAGGTGACTCAGGCAGCAGTGGCAAGGAAAAACTCCCTTAGATGGTAAAGGAAGAAACCTTGATAGGAACCAGACTCAAAGGGGAACCTCATCCTCATATGGGTGTGATTATAAATATACAGCCTGACAAATGTTGTAATGATGCAAAAGGCCACATGGAGTTGGCATCTCCTCTTTAGTATAGCAGAGTCTAACTGGGGCTGGTAGATCTCTAGATGCCTCAGGATTCTCACAGAGTCGGCCTCATCTCAGTGGAGGTCCAAAATCTTCATTACATGGAAGACAATCAGAGCTGGTACATGTGGATGTTATTTTAACATGTACTGTAGCACCTACCAAAACATTGTTGCAAACCAAGTAAAACCCTTCATGGAAAGATATTCCATAGTGGCAGTGGCTTCTTTCAGCAGCAAAATGCACCCAACCATGACAAAAAGGTTAAGGCGTTATCTTGGCCTTCAAGTTCCCCAGATCTCAGTCTAATCAAGAGCCTGTGAGATGCATTAGACAAACAAGTCTCTTCCAAAGAGGTCCCAGCTCACAAATTACAGGACAAGAATCTGCTGCTAACATGTTGGTGTCAGATACCACAGCACACCTTTAGAGGTCTTAAAGCTGTTTTGGCAGCACCATAGAGACCTAGCTACCGGTAGTTTTAATGTTATGGCTGAGGGATGTTTTTGAACAATGATCTTATATATGACTGTGCTTTGCCCTCTGATCCCAGTGTGCTGATTTTGATCTCTAGATCATTTTTTTTCTCTGCTGACCCTTACTTTGCCTCAAACTTGGACTATTTGTATTCTGTGATTATTTTCGGCATCAACCCGAATTGTCTTTAAAATGTCATCTTAAGCCACTTGTTTACACGTATTTATTATATAAATATATAGAGCTATACACTCACCAGCCACTTGAAGGTAGGGACAAATGAAGGTAGGGACAGATGAAGATCACATAATCCTGCTAGTTTAAAGTAGTTGGCCATTCTCCACTGACCTCTGTCACGAACTTTTTGGTTTTTGCACTATTCTTTTGCATAAAAATGTAACTTCTCAGAATAGTCAAAAGTTTCTTTTTAATGCTTAACCACTTATTATACGTTCATACCTATAAACACGACTTAATTAGTCTAAATTGGTTAGGTTTTGTTAATATTAATATCTGTTATTATAATGTTTCTAACTTAATATTTCTAGCCCTGCAGTTAGCTGCTTGTCCATAAGCTAAATACTTTATAATAATGATTAAATATGCTGCAACACAGCATCTGCTACAGAACCCAAGCTGGTTCATGTTTTGAAAAACAGGAGTTAATGAACTCTAGTCAGTTTTTTTTTCATGCATTGAATGGTTCTTTTTGTAGTCTATTACCCTAAAAAGCTATGCTGGGTTCGCACCTGGAGCACCAATTGACAAAAACTGTCTTCTAATTTAGACAAACATATGCACCTGTGAATACAGTTCTTCCGTTCTGGAATATTACATTGCATGCTAAACTTGTTATACATCAGGTCTGTTTGATACCATTCCCTAATGACTTGGTTTTATGCAACATCGTTTATTTCAATTTATTTAGATTGTTTTTTGTTCTGTTCTGTTTTGTTTTTGTGACTGTGACAGGGATGGACCGGACCAAAGCTCACCACAGATTGGCCAGTTCAGTGGGAACACAGCTCTGGAGTCAGTATACAGCACTTCAAACCAGATCCTCATCAAGTTCCACAGCGACTTCAGCGGCAGCGGCTTCTTTGTCCTGAGTTACCATGGTGAGAGTTTCAAAGACGAACATCCATGGACTTTCCCTTATATCCTCTCCATTTTCCCTAATGGCTAATTTGAATGCCCAGTTTGATCTATGTACTGCGGTTCATAGACTTATGTTATTACCACCAAAATATGTGTATAAGTATATTTGTATAACAACGTATAACTGGCTCCGAACTGGCCACAAGGTTGCTCCTACACTGATTATATTGGCATAGAGGCATTAGGAAGCTAAGCAGATACTGGACTGATCGTTGTCTGCTTGTGTTTATGACTTGCAACATGCTTCCATATCGATCCTCTGCCTGTGGCAAGCATCTCCTCTAACTAACAAGTGCAATAGAGAGAAAGAGAATTGTTTTGGGGATTTATTTTGCTTAAATGGCAGTCAGATCATTTAAACAAGCTGCTATGCCCTTCAGCCATATTGTACACGTTTGCATTTTTTGCAGCCAGTGGCATTAGTAAATGTCATATATTTTGAACATTTTAGCAACGTAAAGCAGCTTAGTGCACCAAACCGTGTTATCACTATAGAGAACACTGTAATTTATTCTCTGTGCAACCACTTCTGAAGTAACATATCCTGTAGCCTCTGCTATACATTTATAACAAGGAGAATACTGTGTTTGTGATTACAGCATCAATATGTGACCTGGAATTTGTTGTTTCCACATAATCTGTTTTGGGTTTTTTTTTTACTTAGTGACTTCTTAGTCAAATGAGGCATCAAACCTGTTTGTTCAGAATTCAGCACATTCATGTCTGGTGCATAACATTACCATCTCTGTTTGTACTGAAGGTAATCAAAAGTGATCCTCTTAGAAATATAATCAAGATTTAGAGAAACACATCAGTGTCTGAAACATATCCAACTGTCAGCGATGTAGGGATAAAAACAGACCCAAATGCAGGATAGCTAAAATAAACTGGTTTATTAAATAAAAGAAACAAAACAGGAACATGAACAAGACAACAGACGTGACAACAAGACGAGGATTCCGTACCATGAAACGGTTAAATTCACGACAATCAACACATAAGGTACAGGTGTGCAGAGACGGGGAGGAGTAAACAAGGGCGGGGCAGACACGTGACACAAAACAAACAAATGCTCATGGCCAAAAGTCCGGGCTGGATCCTGACAGTAAAAAACACTTAAAAAACACAAAACAGGAACAAAGACATGTCACAAGACGCAACAAGGGACGAGACCACAGACAACGACAAGGATTCCGCGCTGCTAGAGGCAACGCGGATCGACTAAATACTAATAACAATTAAACACATAAGGAACAGGTGTGCAGAGGCGGGGAGGAAGAGACAAGGGCGGGGCAGACACGTGAACACAGAACATAAACAAAGCACGTGGCCAAAGCTGCATCCTGACACCAACAGTCTGCTTAAAGACACTAGAGCGATGTTCCCAATAGCAAGAAACATCTCGACCAAGTTTCCTTTTGCTTTTTCAGCTCCGGAGCATTCGGTCAATGATTATAGAGATATAAATAGAAATAGAGACGCTCTCATGGGGCTATGGAGTGTAGTTAAGCGTGCACAGGGAGAATTTAATACCAGAACTGTGCACATAGGCATTGAAAGCCCAGATGTAACTACAGACTTAAGTGCTATTCCAAAGTGAGGTGGGATTTGTGTGAAATAGAGGTGTGTCTCACGTGTGCCATTCTCAACTTGGAATTTTTCCTGCTCTGTATCAACATAATGAAGGAGAAGTTCAGTGCCACTGTCTGACAGTTTGACATTTCATCTTTTATATTTATTATCTCATTGCTTCATTACGTGCGTAAATCTAGCTGTCAGATAATGAAGAAATAAAATGCTAAATAATAGGATGTGCTGGATCAAGAACTATTTATAAGCTGCAGATTAATGCGGGCTGAAAAAATCACATTTCCAGTGATTAATGTTATAATTACAATTATTCATGCAGCTATGTATTTATAAATTGTTATTCTAGACTTTTGTTAGATGTTTGTTTATATGTTTGGAATTTTCTCATTTATATATTATATTTTTTTTAATGTCTATTGCTTTTATGTTCATATTTAATAGCAAAGAAAAAACTTTTTTTTCAGTCCGCATTTTCTATCTATGTTTTTTTTGTTGTTTGTGTGTTTGTTTTTGATTAGATCCCTGACAATTGGCATAAGCAGCTGCATAACTCTCAATACAAGCATCTTTTCCTGCATAATACTGATGTAACTTTTGGGTTTAAATCTCTGTCTCTGAATGCAGCCCATGGAGACTAATGAAGAATGTCACTGCTGTAGCTGCCAGTTAGAGCCAGACAGATATTGAACATAGTAGTGATAGGACCAAACCTTATATGCAGGTTTATTGGGAAGAAGGAATCCAGAAGCCCAGTGGACTTTTAATATGTAAAGTCGTGCATATCTAAACTTGGCTTTCCATTAGACAAGGTGACACAAGCAGTGTCCTCCAGCTTCTATCCTTAGCTACTCATGTCCTCAGCAGCTCAAACGTATAGATCTCCATCTTAATCAGCTTGCTGTTCCCACAGTTACAGCTTCAGAACCTCAAACAGACTCACCAGCATCGAGATCCTGATCAAGCTTTATTAACACCAGAATGATTAACACACAAAATTATGTGATGCTACTTGAAGTAATTAACAGACGCTGTTATCTATATGAGCAAAAATAACTGTGATGTAATAATAATGATGTAAGAGTACCAGCTACGAAACCTTAGGAGACTAATTAATCCTGTTTCCTCCTAAGTGGTATATCCATTAAGTGTCCAGAGACTTGAGCTTTGCTTTTAAATGTTGTAATAACACATGCTACATCTCCTGACTTACTAATTCATGTCTTGGCATGGCATTAGGTTTTGGTGATGTTAACCAAATCAGTAGAAGTGCAAGGAGCATTCCTCCTGTGTGACTGTGATGCAGAGCACTAGCGCTGTGATAGTCATCCTTCTACACACTGCAGTGTCACCATATTTAATCACATCATTAGCTGCCTCTGCAGGTGCCCCTGTCATTAGCTGTGCCTCAATGCCAGCTCAGCGTGGCCTCCACTTCACTTTGCAAAACACTCGCATGCAAATGACCAGCTTAGGAAACAGCAGCGACACTGGTGCAAGTTGATTAGATTTCCACATGATTGTTTAGTCTTCCAGAATTTTAACTCCTACTATTTTTCAGGTCTTCATCCTTTCTCTCTGTTTTTAAAACCCAAAATATTTGAGTAGTCACTTTAAGGTTAAGCAATTATTGCTTTTTGATTGTATTCTTTCTGATTGTATTGGCTCTGTTTTAAAATGTGTGATATTGGCTTCTCTTTGGCTACAGCTTATCAGTTACGAGTGTGCCAGCCTCCTCCAGAAGTGCCCAATGCAGACGCTCTAATGGAAGACACAGAGTTTGAGATCGGTAGGATGTTTTTTCCTTCTTTTGCATCACAGATCTTAATAATCCTCAAGTAAAGAAGAAGTATAAAGTTGAACTTTTATTAAGTATGTTAGTTAGCCAGTCTTTCACTGCCACAGGCTGGGTTTGATCTCAGTGGGGCCACTGAGGGGATAACTCTCGGTGCCAGTCCTAAGCCTGGGTTAAATGGGAGGGTTGTGTCTGGAATGGCATCTGGCAAAAACAAACCTGTGCCAAAAATCAAAATATACGGATCTGATGATCCACTGTACCGACTGTAGCGAAGAAAAACAACAACATATAAGCTTTAATAATAATAGTGAACTTTATAATAATTGGTAAATTCTAACAGTTATAACTACAACATAAAGAAAATACAAGGGATGAAATCTACCCAGACAAAATAAGTTTGTTTTTGGACATATATTACACATTGTTTCTATAAGAATTGCACATAACACATGGAAAAGCTTGTAACGTAATCATCGTGAGTGCCATGTCAGTATATTTTTATGCAGTAGTGTATTTAAGCTCTTCAAGTATTTAAATTTAATTATTTGCTGCTGTAGGCTTTCTGTTATAGAAAGGTTATGAAGATACAACTTTATTATTCACATCATCACAACTGGGGTAGCAGAACTAAGCTCTAAGCCCTGTCTTATAAATGTAAAAAAAAGACATTGGGTAGCAGATTTTATATTTGGGATTCATATCATATTGCTGGTAATAAGTGTCTGTTTTGGAATTTTTGTGGACTCAGGCATTACACTATCAGAAATATGCATAGAACAGGATGTAGAAATGGGGCTAAGTTCTTTCTACCCCAGGCTATCGATTCATACAGTCTATCAGTGACAGTCCTGTCAGGCGATTATACAGATCTAATTTACATTCAGGCTGAATGATATTTCGTCAGCCTTCTTCACTGACACATTTTTAGAACATCAGCAGTGACGGAGGTGACGTGTGAAAGACAGACTACTCCATCCACCCGTTATTTCTTTTAATGAAAAGTTAACTGCGCTCTCATTGTCTGATCAAAAATACAAATTACACAAAAGGGCAGAAAACAGAGCAGAGTGTAATGTATTTTGGTTTGGTATTTGGAGGAAAAGAAGCATGAAACCAGTAGCACATTACAAGCTTAAAACACTTTAAAAAATAAATGACAAATGCAGCTTTTAAGCATTAATATGTCTGTGTGTAATATTGATGAGAACTTTAATGCATTGCTCAGCTTTAATAGATTCATCATCAAGCTATTGATAGATATTAGATTAGTCTGAGAATGCACTAGTTTGCAGCTTTTGATCAAACACAGAGTGTGAGAAAGGACCAACATGGAGCTGCATTCTGTCCTCGTTGTTGTTTTTAAAGCTAAAAAAAAAACACAGCCATCAACCTTAGGCATATAAGAATGTTATGTATTGAATATGAAGGATAATGCAAAATGTCCTCCATTGTTATGGTCTGTTTTGTATTCAGGGCTGAACAGGATAGGCAGTTTATAGTGTAATAGGCTAATAGCATGTATGTGCTGTATTTGTTTGTATCTTGTTTCTTCAAGCTTGGCTGGCTAGTCTGCTACTGTCGACTCTGGGTGCGGTGTTGTGGAGCCAAGCACATTTACACCGTGGCCGCTCTCATGTCTGAAACAGAGTGCTGAGTGGAACACAGCCAATCCTCTCACCTTCCCAAATTGGCTAATGTGCATGCACAGTTGGTCTGTGGTGTACAGTCTCTTGTTGAAGGCAAATTGATGGAAGTGAACTAGCCAGCTAATGTTAGCTAGCTATCCAAAATTACAGAGCAGATACAACAAACACACACACACATACACACACACACACACACACACACACACACACACATTGAAAGTGAGCAGGCACTTTGATCAGTTCGTGCTCTGGCAGACACCAGCAAGCACACCACGCCCTAGCTGGCTAACATTAAATATATAACATTATGTAAATGTACTGGCATCCTTTCCAGTGTGTATTCCAGCCTAACATTCAGAGTTTTCCTGGAGATTGGCTCCGGTTTCTTTATAAACCTGACCAAGATAAAGCGGTTACAGAAGATGAATTAATGTAGAATGAACTTCACAACGATATGATCATCTAATTATAGATAATTAAAGAACAAATAAAATGTCTTCTTGAGTTACAACGAAGTTTCATTTCTCCACTGATCATGCCATTTATGGGTTTTTAGGTACAGCTTTAAACCATAAAACACTGATCAATATTTAAAACATTCTGTCAAGGAACGTTCAACATATTCAGAGAGCGTTTAATAGAGCCAAACCAAATGTCATGCTTTTAGCTAGATCTGGTTATTCCACAGTGTTGTGCAATTCTCTGTTTAATCTGAAGGTGGGGATTAATTTTCTGCAACAGCACAGCTCTGACAGTAGTTCCAGCTGTATTTTAAATGCTAAATTTATATTAATGTTTTCATTGTAATACATTTCTTATTACTACAGTAACAGCACCTTCACAAGCCACTTGAATGAGGCTCCACATAATCTAATATATCTGTTGTTCAGACCACTGACTTTGATCAGATTTAATATTTAACATTTATACACTGATTCTCAGATGTCAGAACATTGTAATGTCCATAAGAATTCCAGCATGGGAAACGTCTTCCGGTTTGTGTGTAACAAAACACGCTGCTGGATATTTTTGTCTCCTCCATGAAAGAGGTAAAGAAGAGAGACTGGTGTAAATGTAACTATAAACAGTTTGCTGGGTTGTTTATTACTAAATTATAAATTATAATAGTTGTAACACCTCTGTGGTATATAAGAAGTAGAAGGCAACACGTTGTGAGGTGCTGTTAAATGAAAATAATCCACTTCGGGGTTGTAACCTGAATTTGAAATAAATATTTTATACCCAGATTTCTGTTAAGCTGCTTTGTGGGAAAGTCCATTGTTAAAAGTGCAATACAGATACAAATGAATTGAAGTGAATATCCATATCTCACCACCTTGGTGTGGACTATCTTCCTCTAAGCATACACTGTTGTGTTTTACTTCACCCAAATGCAGATCTACAGTTCCACACTCGTAACGTTGCGTAGAAGTAGTGAAATAATGCAGAGACAGGCCTCTGATAAACAGGCCACAGTTTTCTGACAGTGGTAAATAATATGAGCATTTAATACAGCAGATGGACTCAGCTTGCCATGCATACTCTCCCACATACATACACCCACATGCTGTATGCTCTGTATGCTGCTGATATACAGGGCTGGGGTTTTTTTTACATCAGAAAATGACAATAAAGTAGTGTCAAGTCAAGTCAATAAAGAAGATCCATGATCTTCATTTTGGAACTTTTTTCCAGCAAATTGGAGAGCATGAACACATTGCTTCATCACTACAGCAACATTCCAGGTTTACAGCTCAATTAAGAGTTTTTCAACACCTTAAATGAATAAATATTCCTCACCTTTATATCGATGGCATCTATCTCCATTAGGGCTGTGGAGGTTAGCTGTCTCTCTTAATTAAACAGTAGCTTAATCATTGTATGCACTCTCTCTCCTCCATTTACTCCTTCCCTTTCCCTCTTAGGTGATATTATCCGTTATCGCTGTCACCCCGGCTTCACCCTGGTGGGGAGTGAGATTCTTACGTGTCGGCTGGGTGAGAGGCTGCAGATGGATGGTCCCCCGCCCACCTGCCAGGGTGAGTTGTTTAAGTGTCTTTTTACCATCAAAAATAAACCCTTTATTTTACTGTATCTCATGTACAGTGATTTAAAAGATCTGCATGTTGATGTAATCTACTTAATGGCAAGCTCCAGCTCCAGAAAGCTTAATGGCAAGCTCCAGCACATAGGAAGTTATGTTATAATAAATACTAAAAATAGTGATATATTAGTTATTATAATATCAAATCTAAACCAGTGCTGCTCTTATTTTTGTTGTATCAGTGCAATGTCCAGCTCAGGATGTTCATTTTGACTCGACCGGAGTGATACTGAGCCCGGGCTATCCAGACAGCTACCCCAACCTGCAGATGTGCTCATGGAGTATCAACGTGGAGAAAGGCTACAACATTACTCTACACTTCGAGTTTTTTCAGACCGAGAAGGAATACGACGTTCTCGAAGTTTTTGATGGTACACAGTAGTTTAAAACTTTCTTAGATGCAATATATAATAGTTCTGCCATTACTGCATTAATGCAGTAAAACCTTTTTTTGTATTTTGGTTTCATTAATATTTTATTAATGTTCAGGTCTATGGTACTACATGTTCAATACAAAAAAAAGGAATAATGATTAAAAAGAATTATGTATAATAATTATTATATTTTTTAGCATCCACATATTTTTTGGGATCCTACAGTAAAATAGTTTTTGTTAAGTGAAAATGAAGACACTTACCAGGCTGAAATAACACCTTCATGTGCAATGAGAGAACAACATATCTCATAGCCAACTGTAGGCTTGGACCTGCTGCCTGTTTGTTGAGGGTGCAAACATAATGTTTCATCACCAGAGATATTATTACCAGAAATTATAAGAAAGCATAGTTATTCATAGGTGAATTCACTGAAATCTCTGGGTGGGTGGAATGGGAAGATAATGGGATGCACAGGAGAGACAATCTCAGTCTTGACTCAGTCTACATGGTGATGGAGAGCATGACTCTTTATATGTAAGGTCAGCACTAGGTGGCTTGTGAACACTGGAACACAAATTTGTTGCGGTGACATGAAAGTGCAGCAAATAAATACAAATTTATAATCTCAGATTGTTAGTGCTGGGATTTGACCTCATAACCTATAGTGGTAGCTCAGTGGATAGATGTTGGATTTCTGATCAGAAGGTCATGAGGAACTTAACCCTCACTTGCTCAGTTAAGTGGCTCTGGATACAAGATACAATGAATGTAATGTGATGCAGGACACCTATGTCATGACCAGGATATGTGGTGGCTAGATAATTGGTGCTGGCACAATCCACTCTGGAAGAAAACATGTCCAAACAGCCTGCTCTTGTTCATGTGTTGGAAACTCAGTGGTTAAGACTCTGGGCTTCTTCACAATGCACATGATGGGCAGATTAGATTTTGTTAACATCACTTGAAACTCGAAACATAAACCAGGTTGGTTGAAAGCCACAACATATCCTGGTGTACGTATACTGCTCAACTTCTGCCTTTTGTGTCTTTTGTCAGTTCGCATTGAATGTAACTCAAATCATTGCCATGGTTTATCTTTCTCTTGAACAGTAGCTCTGACAGTCAATGCTCTGTTTCTAGTACATTATTGTTTCTATAGTAACTGTTCACTCACAGAGACTTATATAGATGACACTCCACACAATCTAAGCTTAAGAAATAGAAAACAAAGTATGTTATTATTTAATAACCATCAGTGTGGTTAAGCTTTCCATAAGGAGACATTTATGGATGGAGTCTCCAGTGTCAGCATTTCAGTATGTTTTTCTTTAAAGTTTCAAGATTTACTGTAACTTGATAAGCCATTTTTTTTCTGACTTATTAACTTCAAAAGAGAAAAAAGAGAGATCCTATAGTGACATGACAGCTATTTATTGCTAAAGGTCAGTGATAATTGGAAAGTTGCAGCAAGAACCAGAGCTAGAAACAATATAAATATGATGTGACTTTTTTTTAATAAATCAGAAATTGCAAGCATGGGTAAATTGTTGTGATATAAACCCTTCGAGGTTGTGTCAGGTTATGTAACACCAACAAATCATTGATTAATTTTCTATTACAGTGCACCAGGTAATGTCGGAAAAGTGCCAGGTTTGTGACTGCAGGGAGGTGTTTGGCTTCCACAGGATTCAGGCACAGCAAGTGCAAGTCTTGCAGCATGGCTCTTTAAGCTCACCTCTCTGTATGTAGTGAAACAAACAATAATAAAAAAATGACCAAAAAGATTTTACAATTCACCTACCCCTGCTGATACATAATTTTAGAAATAATATGGCAGATGTGGCAGTCATCTAGCCAGGGTATATATTTACTGCACTCTCCAACATCTCGGTGTCTCCTAGAGTGCAAAATTAGACCTTATCCTCCAGTGCAACCAGAATCATCATGCGTATATAATTCAGAGCATGGGAAGTTCAGTTTTTATGGCATGGCTGAACTTTTATTCTGAAAATTTCATACACAATGCTACAAAAAAATTACATCAGTTCTCACACTGCTGTTTTGCACTTTTATTACTATCTTCCAATCATCTTGAAGACTTTGCCACAGTTCTTCTGCAAGCTTTGGCTCTTACTTGCTTCTAAACTTTTTTCTTAACTGGCGGATTACGCAGAAATTTTACAGCACATACAATTTTTGAACAGTATTGTTCATTATATTTCATGATTGTATTCATAGTATTTTATTTGTTTAAATAAACTAGTTATTACAATGAATCTTTGGTTGGATGCTGGTATTTTCTGGTACTGTAACTTTATTTGTATTAATTTAAATAATACTTTATGTAATTAAATGTATGTAAATGTGCATGCTTAATGTGTACGTGTATATGTGTGTGTCTTAAGGTCCTACAATCCACGGTCAGACCCTGGCCACTCTGAGTGGTGACATTGCGACTCCTTTCAACATCACTAGCACCGGCCATCAGCTCCTGCTACGCTGGGCAGCTGACCACGGCACCAATAAGAAAGGCTTCCGAATCCGCTATGTCGGTGAGTATCAAAGTATGTATCCACTTCAATCACTTTCTCACTTGCATGCTTTTTACTGCTCTTTAATCTGAGCAAGCATGTGGATTGATGCATGGCGTATGAGTGGGCTTGGTTTTAGATCCTGGTGGGACAAAATGAATAGGATTAGCTGAGAGTATTGATATTGTGGGGACCTTTTTTGTTGAAAAAACCTGCAGTTTTTGCTTAAACAAATATAAGAGTCAGATGGTTTCTTTTTGGTTACTGAAGTTAAGGTTAGTGTTAGATTTAGGTTATGTAGGTTAATATTAATTAGGTGCTTTAATATTTATGTCAGTGGGAGGTTCTCACAAGGATGGTAAGACCAAAGTGTGTGTGTGTGTGTGTGTTTCTGTGTGTGTGTGTGTGTGTGTGTGTGTGTGTGTGTGTGTCAGTGTATAAATAAGTCAAAGACAGATGCTACATACTGTACTTTGTGACACATTGCAGTACATTATACAACCCAACAGCCCAGCAGTACACACTATTAATGTTACTACAAACGCCTCTTGAGATGCAAGGCAAAAACTACAGTACACATTACTCTCTCCTTCAATTTCTTACTTCATATTCTATTTTGCTCTGTGTGCATCAAAGAGAAAGTGAGAAAGTGTATGTCTGATGTGAGTCATGGCTGCATGAATAAAAAAGTGAATATGACAGTATCTATAGTGAGTGGGGGGTGGGGGTAGGGTTTGGGGGAGGAATTCTGCACATAGAAGTTTCTTCTGCATGAAACAGAAAAGACTGAAGCAGTCATGAATAATGCAGTCTTTGGTCATCTAAGAGCTGCATGTCCCCGGTGGCTCTGTGCTTGTCCCAGAGGGGAAAGAGTTTATTGTACGCTCAGTGGGTCTTATTACTGCATTTATTATAACATTATATCTCAATGTTGCCGAATCCTCAGATCTGGTTGGCCAGAAGGTGTTGCTTTATTTTCCGTACCAGCAGATCTGACAGTCGTGCTGGCTATAATTCAGACCTCAGCTTTGTATCAGTGTTCTAGAACATGATAGTGCTGTATGGAGGAAACACCACGTTATCTAAGCATGATAACAGATTTTTAAATGGTAAATAGACATTTATGGTAGATTTTTGCTGGGGGAAAAATATTGGAGCAATTAAGAGTAATTTATGCTAATTAGAGCGCAGCACTTGTACATCTAAATCTGTGTGTGTGAAAAGTGTGGGAAAACTTTGCCACAAGTAGTAAAGAATTTAAAAAAACTCCCAGCAGAGCCACTCTACTGTATATTTTCCATATTTAGCAAAGGATCGAACTGAAGAGAATGAAACAGACGTCAAGGAAAGGATGGTGTGAGTACAGAAGCTTATTTTTAGTGACGTTTCCGTGAGCCACTTTATACATGCATTATGAAGTTATCTGTTCCACCACATGGACCAAACAATTAATGTCTCACTCTATTATTTGGCTGTTCATCTTACTTCATCGTTGTATTTAATAACAATAAATATTTTAGGAAATACAGTAAAACAATAGTCAGGGGTATGTAGTTACATAGTGAGAGATATGAGGCTGGACTTACCAGTGGGACATTACATGAGTAATGATGAAGGAATAGTTTATATTTTTAGTTAGTTCATGTAGTAGTCGTCGAGGGAGTCGTCCAGGCTCCACCTGTATTGTTTTAAACAAGAAGCTTTTTTTCCTCACACTACCAGTTTTCAACACAAATGAAGTCCTCTGTCCTTTTAAAGTCCTTAACTTTTGAAAGATGAAATGTTCTCCGTCTGGAAGCCCTGTTTATTTTTTCTTTAATTTTCTGCATAACCCAGTTACATTTCTGAGCATCCTTCCTAAATGATTAATAAAGGCTAGTGCGGATATTACATCTGGTCTGATAAAGACAGAGGGTATCGAAGAGCATGGAGGGCGATGACAAGGAAAGCCATTAATTCTCCACCGGAGCTGTTCTGGAGATTTATGTGAAGATAATCATCTCAGATGTTTAAGTATGCAGAAGACTTTTGAGCAAATCTCTTCTAAAGTGTTACAATACACACACACCTCTCTCTCTCTCTCTCTCTCTCTCTCTCTCTCTCTCTCTCGTTCAGCTACCTCCTCCTCGTCTCTCTCTCTCTCTCTCTCTCTCTCTCTCTCTCTCTCTCTCTCACTCCCCCCTCCTTGTGTCTCTCCCTCTCATTCAGCTCCCTTCTCCACGTCTCTCTCTCTCTCTCTCTCTCTCTCTCTCTCTCTCTCTCTCTCTCTCTCTCTCTCTCTTCCCCACTCTCTCTTATTGTCCCGCTCTCTCATTTCACTGCTTTTACTTCTGGACTAGTGTCTGCTCATTGTAGTAGCACCAGCAGTCTGGCTCTTCCTAAGATTAAAGCCCCTGATCCTGGATGAACTCCCAATCATCCTGAGCCTGTGATTACTTTCCCTGGAAGTGGAATTATGGAGCAGAGAAAGACACATCCTCATTGCTGCCTTTAATAACAACAGTTCCCTCACGTGTATTTTCCCTGAGATACGTGTCATGATTGATGAGGGCATGCCAGTCAGGCCAAGAGTTTCATGGTCTATTAAAACCCGGGTCAATTGAAACGTGACAGCACATGTTAACTGAGCAGCTCACTAGCTTGTTATTAGTTGTTTTATAGATGATGGATGGCTCATTCATGTTGAGTTGCACAAGCGGGTCTCTTAACATCTTAATACAGTATTCAGATTTAAAGGTTGTTATCTACGATTGTCTTTTTTTACAGCAGCACACACACTATCATTAAATCTATAAGGGTGTGGATGGGGATATGGAAGTGTGTGTGTGTGTGTGTGTGTGTGTGTATGTGTGTGTGTGTGTGTGTGTGTGTGTGTGTGTGTGTGTGTGTGCAGTGAGTGAGAATGTCTGCTTTGCATGACTGAAATTGAGGTCATTTTATGGATGTGCTTGCTGAATTCTTACAGATTAAAGGAGGTCTGTGAACTGCATGTAATTATTAGATTGTATTTGTGGGTCTCACTTTCTATCGATTTCTGTAAACTATACATCTGACTCCTGAGGATGTGTAAAGTTTTGGGAAATGCACAAGTGCACAGTTTTGCAGTGTTTGTAGATCATACGATCATACAACACATATATATATATATATATATATATATATATATATATATATATATATATATATATATATATATATATATATGTGTTGTAGATCATACGATCATATATATATATGTATATATGTCTCCTGTTTTTGCAATACAATTGTGATGATAAAATGTTTAATATTAGCTAAACAGGTGCTTTACACTTATTTTAAAATATACATTTTTTAGAATTACTGTATTATAAAAAAAATGCAGCAGTAAGTGATTTATGCAGGTAATTACATACATCTCAATACAAACAGACAGAAAGAAACCAGCTGTTCACACAAATGTAATTACACATAAGAAGTACCGTATTTTCCGCACTATAAGGCGCACCTAAAAGCCTTAAATTTTCTCAAAAATCGGCCGTGCGCCTAATAATCCGGTGAGCCTTATGTGTTCCAAAAATCTGTAAAAATGTTGTTGTGCCACTTTGGTAAGCGCTCCGCTTGATTGACTGTCGGACCATTTCCCGCAGACACAGGGATGTAATACATACACTATACGTACGCTGGCAGCGATAAACCAATCAGAGAACATTACGTAATACTACAGTACGTACGCTTACCTCCGCCACGCCTCCGGTAGGTAGGTATACTACCGGTATGTTGCAAAACCACATTTGTTTCTGCCTAACCATTATGCGCTCCACAGTCCAGTCCAGTAGGTGGCGGTAAATGCACCTTAAGTTGGTTTGCCATCCACCAATAAAAATCAGAAGAAGAAGACGACAACATTTGTTTGTCTAAAGACCTACAGGCTATCAGTTACCCAGTTAGACCCCGTAATTGAGACTGCGCCTTATAATACAGTGCGCCTTATGTATGGGTTAAGAACAGAAATAGACCCCGTAATTGAGACTGTGCCTTATAATACAGTGCGCCTTATGTATGGGTTAAGAACAGAAATAGACCCCGTAATTGAGACTGTGCCTTATAATACAGTGCGCCTTATGTATGGGTTAAGAACAGAAATAGACCCCGTAATTGAGACTGTGCCTTATAATACAGTGCGCCTTATGTATGGGTTAAGAACAGAAATAGACCCCGTAATTGAGACTGCGCCTTATAATCCGGTGCGCTTTATAGTGCAGAAAATACGGTAATACAATAATCTGTGCGTAAAAGTGCATGTATGCTCTGCAGTTAGCTTAGTGTTTAGGACTAACTCCATATCACAAAAAGCCTTATATTAGAAACTGTAATATTAGTATTTAAGTAAACCATTATGTACTATCTAAAAGTGATTTTTATTTAATGCACTGCTATAGTTATTAGTTTAACACGCTTTGCAAAAATATATAAATATTTTTTGAAATGTAATTAAATTTCAACTAAAATATATCTTCAGAGTAATGTGTTTATTTCATTATTTTTTTATTTATTGTGTTTAATACAGGTTACAGTAATTAAGCTGTCATCAAAGTTTGCTTGCAAGCATTTTAGATATTTTAGTATTAATTAAATTGAAAATGTTAGTATGTATACATATGAAAAAAAAGGAACTAGATATTTACCAGCGGACGGCTGATGGGAATAGAATAGAATGGAACATGATGTAATATTTTCAGATATCAAAAAAAAAAAGATTTTGTGGATTTGTTTTCTCTCTGTTTTTTTCTCGCCATGGTTGAAGCTGTACAATCATCATGCCTTTGGTCATGTTCATCTTGAACAAAACATAAATAATATATTTCTGATGCAGAATAAGTGCTGGGAAGAAATGTAATATCCCTGGATACAGGAATAATAAATTGTACATGGAACATGCTGGCTAAAAAGAAAGCAGAATGTTTTAACTATTTCTCATACTGTTGTGTCCTGACAGTATTTGAGAAGTAGTAGCAGATTGCCAAAAAGGCAGCCAAGTGATGGCTCCCTAACACATGGCAGAAGGCATGCTGAGATAGCCCAGAGCAAGGGCGTCTCATCTAGGTGGTGATTAAAGAGCTGATGGGGTTTGCTCTCTGTCTGTCTGCATGTCTGTGTGTGTGTCACTAGCTCTGTACTGCAGCACCCCAGATTCGCCACTCCATGGTTCCATCAGCAGTCAGACAGGAGGGCATCTGAACAGCCAGGTTCGCTGGGCCTGTGATCGCGGCTATCGCCTCATTGGCAAGAGCACAGCTGTCTGCAGGAAGACGCCTTATGGCTACTACACATGGGATGCACCGGTACCTGCTTGCCAGGGTGAGAACTAAACACGGCTACACAGTGTCTTCATTGCTGATAAATACTCTTCCATATGGGCTAAACAGAATTTGCAGTATGTAAGTACTGTAAGACCAAGAGGAACATAAATGTGTGGGATTTAATAAGGCTTAAATTCTTTAATTCATAATATAGACTATAATCGTAATATTACCAGGATATACTTTATTTTAGGGATTTTTTTCTCTCATTAATGGCCCAGCAAAAGTTAAAACATATACCGTTTCCCCTTATCACAGTTAGATTTATTTATAGCTACCAGTTTAGCATTGTAAAAACATGAACTCAGTCAGTTTATGGAAACACTGTCACTGGGTTAGTCTGTCACTAGCTATAGTTAATTTGCTATTTATAATAGACTTTAACTAACAAATGTCATGGCTAATAAAAAAGTTTCATACTTTTTGCAGTATGAATAAATCACATAAATCAACAAAACAAATGCGTTATCTAGCTTATAACTGCGGTGAATGTAGCCATAACTGTAACTAAGCATTTTGATTTTAATATCATACACCGAGAAGAGACACAAGCTTTGCAGTAAAACTGCTGAAGCTGCAGTTTCCTTCTCCATCTTTCCTGACAGAAATGTACAGATCAGATCAGTTGGTGGATCTTGTTTCTGAAGAATAACAGTGTGTTAGCTGAACTGTGCATACTGTACACACAGACATGTTCAAATTCCTCGGATTTTAAAACATTCCTAATACGCAGAAAATGCAGATTCTGCTTTATTCTATACATTTCAGTGGCCTCAATGGAAAAATCCACTCTAAACAACTTGCAGGTTCGAATTAACACGCGATTCTCTGGTGTTTAAGATTTGATTTGTAATGAACGTATAATCTGAAGTAACGAATAAAACTTCTTTCATTGAAATGTGGTTCTGTTCTCACACTAATGCTCTTTCATCTAATTTATTTCATAATAAAACCACAGTCAACATCTTCACGCTTGTCATATCGTAGATTACAAGCTCAACTGCTTAATAGAGCTGCATTGCATTCTGGAACCTTGAACCTAGTGTTTGCTTTCTCTGCTTTATGTTCCTGAAGGATTTCTCATTAATATGTTGCTGAAAATGGTGAGTGAGGAAAAGAAAAATATCGCCAGTACTACTGAACATCCCAAGCTACAGACATTTCCCGTCTGTATCACTCACGCATATTATACAGGAATGTTTCATGGCACAAAAAATTAATTCAGCAGCTTCTCTCGTCTCCAGAGTTCAGAATCTAGCCTCTCTAACAAGCTTTTGTGGTCACAGACAGAGATGCAGTAATTACTTGTGCTGCTCTCTGCCTGGTGCAGTTTATTTATGATCTGTTTGATCTGTCACATTAATGACTAATCTGTCGAGTTCTCTTCATCTGTGTCATTTATACTGCACCACCTATCCAGTCAGATCTGTGCCACATGTGTAAATAGTTTCTGAGTCAGTGCACTCATGGCTACCTCGCTCCATGCAATAATTTGACAGCGTCGGCTTCGTGCCCTCCGAGGCTACGGTTTACGCGGCGCTCAACATCCTAACACAGAGTGACACTTAAATGACTCTGTAGACTTTCAAAGAGTTTCAGGTTCTTCGGCGGCTTCTGTTCTCCTGAAGTAAAGTAAAAAGGCCTCCTCGTTAGTCCTCATCAACGTGTGAAAGTACAGGAGGGAACAGTGTTATCTTTGACTTGTATTTCAATATTAGGTTAAGTACATAAACATAGCGAGAGACAGGTTTTGTGTGCAGAGTCTATGCTTTGATCATGTTTCATATTCAAAGTGTGAAAAAACCCTACAATAGGTTGATGCCCTTTATGTTTCAGTGGCAGCAATATAAAAGGAAAAAGGCGCAATCAAGATAAGAACTTCCATTTGCTGGTGAGCTTGACGAGGCCCAGACAGCAGCACAATAAACGAAACCGATCGAATCGGTGGCTTTGTGGACTTTCCAGCTCCTTTAAAAAGATTTTCTAATGCCCTTCTGCGTATGATTTTTTTTCAGCTATTTCTTTAATCTTGGTATTGACCTTTCGCAAAGGCTGTTGTTCATCTGCACATCATAAAAACATTGCACGCACTCCATTAAAAAGCAACTGCAAAACTAATGAATTACTACTGAGTAGCTTATGCTTCAATAGGGCAGCAACCAACAGCTCTAATACCGTGACCTTTTCTATCAGTTTAAGCGAATTCTTAAGGACAACTAAATGTTTAAAGCCTTTCCTTCTTCGTAGCTGTGTCCTGTGGGGTGCCCAAGGCTCCAGAGAATGGGGGCGTGCTGGCTGTGGATTATTCAGTGGGAACACGGGTGACTTACTTTTGCAACGATGGTTACCGTCTTTCCTCCAAAGAACTGACCAGTGCTGTGTGCCAGCCTGATGGCACATGGAGCAACCACAACAAGATTCCTCGCTGCTCAGGTACCAGACTCCTTTCTCTCTCTCACACACACACACACACACACACACACACACACACACACAAACACCGGCGCACACACTCAGGAACATGTTTATAGCCTATTTATGAGCCTTTGCCACACACACGTAGCCCTGTATCTACAGCCTCACCTCTCTTTTATTTATGAGCTGATTATGTTCTGAGTGCCAAAACATTAAGTTATTACCCATTAAAGTCCAGACACAGATGCCTTGGCCCCATTACAAAATGAAGCAAAATGAGGACGCTGATTTTTGAAGTGTAGGAAATAGACTTCAAATGTGTTATGGTTTAGAGCTTTTATGAAGAGCACTGAGGGCTGATTATGTGGGGAAGTATCAGTATGGTGCCAAGTGATGGGTTATTTCTTGACGACGGTTCATTTTTCATAGCAGTTCGTATAAAGCTTTTAAATATCCATTTGTTTTGACTTCTTGTTGGTAATTGTTAACTCAGTTTCGACTGCAAGGACAAAATATTGATGAATTAAAGGTTTTTGGTATAAACTTAAATTACAAATTATCTTTTCGAAAAAATCTTTCTTCTTCATTTTTTCATTCGAATTCAGTAACTAGTTTTTCCTGGTCAGGGTCGCGGTGAATTCAGAGCCTATCCCGGGAAGTCTATCCGAGTGTTCATATGTGGAGAAGGAATAAACTCAGAATGGGATGCCAGACTATCACAGGGCACCATGCACACACATTTACACACTCCTTCACATCAAAGGCTAATTTAGTGTAGCAAATCCTCCTACTGGAATGTTTTTGGAGAAGTGGGAGGAAACCAGAAATGAGAAGCACATGGACATGGAAAGCTCTAAACAGACAGTAACTCGAGCTCAAGATCGAACCAGTGAGACTGTAGCTGTGAGGCAGCAAGGCTGCCCACTGAAAAAAGTAATATTTTTGTGCGTTCTTGTCATTGTTTGTTATAAATATCAAATGAAATCAGAAATGAATAATGCAGATTGCGAGGAAAGGTTGCTTGAGTGTGTATGTGTGTGTGTGTGTGTGTGTGTGTGTGTGTGTGTGTGTGTGTGTGTGGGTTTTTAGTTGTTGTTTGCCCTAGCATTGGATCGTTTTCTCTGGAGCATGGACGGTGGAGAATTGTTAGTGGGTCACATTATGAGTACAGGACTAAAATCATCTTTACCTGTGACCCTGGCTACTACCGCTTGGGACCCGCCCACATCCAGTGCATGGCCAATGGTGTGTGGAGCTGGAGGAATGAGCGGCCTCACTGTCAGAGTAAGACACTCGTACTTACTCATGCTAATCAAACCCTGGTCTAATTAGTGGCAGAGAAATAGTGTCATTATTCATGTCAAATTCTAAGCATATCCTAGATCTTAGTTATCTTCCATATATTGAACGAGATGAAGTGTAATTTTTGCTAATCCAGATTTTATACTGGAAATATATAAAACTGCTTGAGTGTGTACGTTTGCAATAAAGGTTGATTGAAGTCACTGCTCAGATTTGCAGCCGTTCTTCCTTTGACTCTGGTCTGTTTCCATGTAATTTTCTCTTTCCCTTCAAAGTCATTTCCTGTGGAGACCTGCCCACACCTGCCAACGGGCAGAAGATTGGGACACAGACTACCTTTGGGGCAACAGCCATCTTTACGTGCGAGGCTGGCTACATGCTGGTGGGCTCGACAGTGAGAGAGTGCCTGTCGTCTGGCCTGTGGAGCGGAACAGAGACACGATGCCTGGGTAGACGCCTTCAATCCTTTTCCACATTCTCTACCTTTTCTTCAAACTCTAGCGTTTGTGAAGAGAAGTGCACAAAGTTCATGAAAAGACTTTCATTTGATTTGGCATTCAAGCTAAGTGTGTGGCTCGGAACATGCACTAAGGTATAATATACGGTTCCTGTATAAGTGTCCTCTAACCTGGTAAAAGCATCAGTTAAATCTAAATCATTGGCTATGAAAAAGCTTCAAAAATGTTTTCTTACATTCTTTACAAGTAGCTGCACATAAGCCAGTGAACATTCTTCAACATAGATCTTAGACCTTTTTTTTGAGAATCCACCAACACTTTTATTCGGAGCTTCCTTTAAAGCTTCCTCTTCAAAGCCAGAGCAAAGAGCGATCCTGAATCTGAACGACTGTCATCTATTTAAATGTTACATTAAAATAAAAGCACAAAGCAGATTCTTGAAAAATACAGTATGTGATGTTAATGTTGCAGTGTAATATTAATTAAACATCGACATCAACCTCTTTCTCTTTCTGTCATCCTGTCTCCTCATGCAGGGGGTCACTGTGGGTTGCCTGAGCAGATTGTGAACGGTCAGGTGGTCGGGGAGAATTATGGCTACAGGGACACGGTGGTATACCAGTGTGCCCCAGGCTTCCGACTCATAGGTTCCTCAGTGCGCATCTGCCAGCAAGACCACAACTGGTCCGGACAGCTTCCCATCTGCATCCGTAAGTGTGATCTTGCTTTTCCAATATAATTAAATAAATTAATAAAATTCCTACTAACAATGGAGTATTATTTCTTTGGGTCTTGGAACTGTAAGTGCTACGAGAGGTGAAGATAAGCCATTCCAAGAAGCATCACGACTCTGAATATAAATGATAAGTGTGAGACAATGTGCTGTTTTCCTAGAACCTAAAAAATATATAAAAATTGTGCATCCGAGCTTGAAAGCATTCATACTTGGGAATTTCGGTCTGCATCAGAGAGAGTAAATCAAGTAAGCTGTACCATTGCTATGCCTGCTGTCATCAGAAGTTTGAGTCAAAGTTATCAAAGTGTTCTATATTTTCTCTGGAGCTGCTACAGGTGAAGAGCTGTCACTGTAGTGCACTCGGCAGCAGTGAAAAGCCTGCATCACGCCTCGGTGTCACGGGAGACTGAGGGGAAGTGCTTTGGCTCAGCACTCTCCCACTTGGCATTTGGAGAATTCACTAATCTCTGGGAACAAAAGAGCCTTTCCCAGTCTCAAGGGGCATTTTAATTAATGATTTATTGTTGGCTCCAAAGCAGAGCGGTACAATGAGCCCACACTCATCTCATTTATCCCCATCCAATCTCATCATACTTTCATCTATCCCCCAAACTTTGCCTGGCAAATCCTGGGAAAGGCTAGAAGTGTTTATTTTCTGAAGCAGCACTCAGAAATAAGTTGATTGAGCATGTATTCTCACCATTAAAACTAAGATTTTTTTCCCTGACTTACCAAATCATCATGTGTTGAAAAATACTGCATTTTTTTCGTCTAGAATTTTAAAGAAATGTGATACCGCCACACAGACTCTGATTAATGACAAGATGTTCATACTTTTTCAAAAAACTCAATTTTTTCAGACTATGTCATTGATTATTGCAAATCGGTATGAAAAAAGTGTCCCATTGTATTGCATAATCTCAGCAGTTAATCAGTTTAGATTTGACATTATCAGTGTCAAATCTAAACACTGATTTACAGGCATTTATTGACTATTGCACTTGTTGCATTTGGGTTTTAACATACATTTATCACAACATCATATATTATACACTCATTACTATAGTAACAGAATAATAATTTATTGTTCAAGTGAATTATTGAACAGTGTTAAACATATAACTGTGGATATGGTAAAGCTTTACGTGAGGAGATGTTTCTTTACCATGTATTGAAGTTGAAGGAGTCTCCAGTCTCAGCCCTTTGAAAATTTCAATAAGTTTTCACCATGGGAGAACCATCAGGATCGAGGAGCTTGTAGTTCTTGGTTTCTTAATAAAATAATGAATAATATGTTAGCAGGAACTCACTTCTGTCTCAGACATTCTAAACATTACATGTATCTAGAATTGGATGGATGAATGGACAGACAGACAGACAGACAGACAGACAGATAGACAGACAATGATTAGCATTAGAATTAAAATGCTAATTGTACCATTTTGTTAATATTCTTTTCTGTGCAGAGGCGCTTTTTTAAAAAGAGGAAAATGACCCAATTGGCAAACACGATTCCTAAGCACAAGTCAAGCATACATTTCAGTTTTCTTTCTTTAAAATCAAATGAATAAGATTAAATAGAATTTCCCCTTTAGCTTGCATACTAAGCTCGGTGTACTGTAGCTGCCTTGCGGTTGATTTCCTTTCCAAGCCATGTACACAGAGCCATAATCATTATCGGGTCTAGGGAGAGAAAGTGAGAGAGATGGAGAAAATATGAAAGAGTGTTGGGGAGAGGCTGAGTTTTCAGCTATTTTAACACACAGCGATTTTGTTTGAAATTTTGTTCCATGGAAGCTCCTCAAATGAAGGGAAAATTGCCTTCGTGCAAAAAGAAACAAATTACTTCTGTAATTATGCAAATGAACTGTGGTTGTTTATGAGAGCAGGAGAGAAGCAGAAGTGATGAGGGGAGAAGAGCCTTCAAGAGGAATGAAACCTCCCCTTGTGGAGTGAAAAAGAAAAGACTACCATTCTCACACAGTATGAGTTCCTCTTCACCCATATTGGGGAAAATGAGAGGCTTAGTAATAACCACATTGTCATAATAAACATGGATTTTTATTTAGGAATTTCACCTCGAAGCACGTAGGAAGATCAGATATTGCTCTAAAATTGGCAATCACCATGTTCACTGACATAACATATCATTGTTGAATAAATCTGTTTCATTCCAGTGTCAGTTTGTTGAACAAAATGAAACGTGTATCGGATTAGTTCACACTGTACGCGCAGGAACACAAGGCTAATTAGCGCATCAAGCCAACCTTAACATCAAAGTGACATCTTGCCTAAAGGCATGGCTCTACAGTTAACCAGCAGTGTGTATGAACAGCCCATTTGCCTCATGCACACCCACCAGCACCATACAGTTAACTATTTGTTCAGCTTCACTCAGCAGCTCCCTATGGTTTCACCCACTGGCAAGAAAAGAGACAGTGATGAAGACATTTTGTACTTCAAGCTGTTTTTCACGATATGCTCAGGATGGCTGGTGCTATAGTCATTCCTCTCAACAGAAAGTTCTGTATAACCAAACTGCTTAGAGTTTTACTTTAGTGTAGCATTTTGTTGCAATGTGTAGGTCTGTGTAGGCTTTAGGCTTCATATTTTTTTTGTTGTTCAAACACAAATCAGTATTTGATTAAAAGATTTACTTGGTTCTTTTTTTTTTATACTTTACATGCTGAATCATTATGTTATACAGTACATCATGTTGTTATCAGTCCCTCCAGGATTTTATTGAGTTATTTTTTGATTGTGGCCAAATATGCTCAATTTCACAGCAGTTTTTTTTTTTTTTTTTTGAGATGCAATTTGGAAAGGTTTTGTGATCATTTTGTAGCAAAAAATATAAGTTGAATTTGGCAAAATATCAAGCAGAGGATTCTTCTCTTAAACTACTACTATTGAAGACACTCATATAATTATTTTCTATGCTTTGCTGTACACATCATCTGCCATGACACATCTTGGCCCAAATCCTTGGAAAATCTGTTAATTTTGGTAAAATTATAACCTCCTAATCATCCTAGATCATTTCTTCTATCAAAAAAAATCACAAAATCCAGGAGGGACTATATACAGTAATAGCTCATTTGTGTCAGGCCTATGTTGTGGACCAATGAATGATCCTGTACTTTGGCTTGTGTAAGTATTCTATTATATAAATATGAATCTACACAGAATATCCTACTGAAGCAAGGAATAATCAGTATAGTGTTTGTAGCATTTTTTTCAAAATTAAAGAAAAATAAAAATGAACACTTATGATTAAAAACTAAATAGTTTTGAGCAGGGCAACCAAGATTTCTGATTTAGCTAAGATACAACCTGACTTTTTCCTCATATAGGGATTTATACAATATAATCACTATACAAACAGATTTGCCTCACTTTGTTCTACAGCCATCAGTTGCGGGCATCCAGGCAGCCCCATTTACGGACGTACCATAGGCAACGGCTTTAACCTGAACGATGTGGTGAGCTTCTCCTGCAACATGGGCTATGTGATGGAGGGCCCAGTGCAGGCTCAGTGCCAGGCCAACCGCCAATGGAGCCAGCCACCACCAACATGTAAAGGTGGGGAAAAAAGTTAAGTCTTCTATTCACACGGAGCTTTGGCTGAACCACCACCTGCCAAAATACACTGCATTCTGGCTGAGGTAGAGCAGCCCTTGCTGTTGTACAAGTTATAATACAAGTTTGGTAAGATTGGCTGTATTTGTCTCAGTGATGTGTTAATAGGCTTAAATATGGCAGATGTTCTGCTTTACAGATTGTGCCATGGTGTTTATTTTTGCATACGTTGTTTGGGACTAAAATGTTTACTGAGGGGAATCACATGCCAAAATGAAGGCTTTAGAACTGTCTTTTAGTCATATACATGAATATATACATGAGTAACAATTCATTTATTTTAACATGTACATTTTAATAAAGAGACTGCATGGATTAAATCAAAATAAAAGATACTTCTACATGATAGTTGCTTCTGCCAAATAACACATGCACCTCTTGGTCCATTTTTCTCTCCTCCTTACTCTCCCTCCCTTCTTCCATGTGTTCAGTGGTCAACTGCTCTGATCCTGGGATCCCAGCCAACTCCATCAGGCAGAGCAAGATTGAGCATGGCAACTTCACCTTTGGCACAGTTGTCTTTTATGACTGTAACCCAGGCTACTACCTGTTTGGCTCCCCCATACTGACCTGCCAGCCTACCGGCCAATGGGACAAGCCTCTGCCTGAATGCATTGGTAAGTTGCTGACGCATTTGGACCCTTGTCTCGAACACCAAATCTTGGCAACAGTGTTGTGCTGTTAATTAGCGTCTCATTCCTGTAATGGAGGCCGAAACAGTTGAGTGACCCTCTCCCGCTGTTTTAGATCAGTGCATTAATTGAGGGACAGGTGGAACGCACACTTTTGTAGGCAGACTAATTAGCGATGCCAGGTTCGTGGCTGATCCTGGCTTATTGGGAGCACATCCCGTGAAACGCCAAAACATCCTTGAGCGCTGTTCGACTCAGTCAGGCGCTCTTGACGACAGATGCAGAAAGAACGCTGCTTTAGCTCATGTTCTACCGTGACAAGACTCCCTACTGTCACAGCTATCCTCTCATCTGATAGACAGGGCTGTGCTCCAAACCTCACTGATCCGAGTTAAGGCTGCTTCTCATTTTCATTCTTGTCCATTTTCATTGACAGGTTTGTATTTGCCAGGAAATATTTTGTAATAGCATCACTGGTTTCTGATCTATTCTGTGCTTTTATGTACAATGTACAGGAAGGGAATTCCAAATCTTAAACAAGACTGGCATCAACAGTGCATATAAATCTAAAGCTCAGTGTGCAATCAAAAAACTGTCCAAAGTGCATTGTGAAGGTTGAGAAAGAAATGAAGCATAATCGCCATGGAAACAAGGGTGATGCAGTGCTGGCAGATATTTCAGTATTAAATTAGTGCATAATGTGTTCAAAAAATTGTTGGACTCTAAGGGACACTTTGATTTAAAACTTTCTTTGCTTTAAGTTTTAACTTTTAATCACATTATTATCACACAGTTGTTATAGGCAAAGGAAATGACAACGGAAGAAACTTCCACAATCTGATGATGGCAGCATTCTGAGAGCAAACTACATTATCACCTCACTTATTATTATTTGAGCTATGACTGGGCTGTAATTAAACAAAAACTTAGTTTGGAATCCCTTTGCACTATAATTACATTTCAGTAATGAATGATTTTGTGTGTGTGTGTGTGTGTGTGCGTGTGTGTTTGTGTGGGTGTTTTTGACAGTGGTGGACTGTGGACACCCTGGGTCTCCTCCCAATGGGATACTGAGTGGAGACAAGTTCACTTTTGGTTCCACAGTGCGTTACTCATGTACAGGTGGCCGGCAGGTGAAGGGCGAATCCTCTCGAACCTGCCAGCTCAATAGCCATTGGAGTGCACCAATGCCTTTCTGCTCAGGTATATTACACACACACACACACACACACAGTATTCTTCAGCATAGCAATTGTCTGTTTGCACACACTCCAAAGGATAGGAAGAGACAGCATTGTGACACTCTTTTATACCTGCGCTTGGATGGCGGGATGACCTTGAATCGAGGTCTGGTTTTCCAAGTTTTGTGGCTCTACCTGCAAAAACAGAACAAGCAAGTTACAGTACAAATGAAATCATTCGTGTAACTCTTGGTAGTTCCTTAAAATGGACAAATCCTCCAGTGATTTCAGACCTCACTGAAAGGGAAATTGCCTGTATCCACTTTTTAAAATTAGCTCTAAAGTAAGTTGCTGGCACTGAATCAAGGCAGAAATGAAGCATGCTCTGAGTGTGGGCAGTGGTCTGCAGTAGCGCTGTGTGGGTGCACAAAGTATTGCTACATGCTTAAAGAGCAACAGCAGCCCCAGTGCACCTCTACAACTGCAGATCAGCTTCTGTCTCTTTTTCAAGCTTCGTAATGTAGAAATCCATATATACAGACACGGTGTCACAGTGATGTACTTGATTAAAAATGGCTCTTTTGAAAGAGAAGGAAAGCGTTTGCTATGGCTGATTGTTTTATCTTCTGTTGAACTTGGTCTTCGTCTCTTCTTTGTAGGATGTGACCTTTTTAGTAATTAGGCTTGTGTAAAAGTACTCTGGTCAGGGTGTTATTTCAGTCAGGAATTGATCTGTGTGTTCAGGCCATTATTAAATGTTTCCTGCCATTATTATAGAGATGACAGATCACTTGCTTCAGACCAAAGACTGCAGGATAAAAATGCACATATTCTCTGGTCAAACCAAATAGGTATAAATATATGTGCTGGCAGCAGCCAGGCTTTCATCACAGTGTTATTAGGATTTAAGGACCTTTTTTGCCAAGGTTCATTGAGGTCTATACTCTTTCTGAGCCAGATTTTGAAGCAATACATCACATTGTCCTTGAGAATTTTCCAAAGGGGAATTAATTATAAAGGCATAAAGCACAAACCTGGAAACTATACCTGAGCTAGTGACATTTACTACAGTATGCATTCTACAGTACATAGCAGTGTGATTCATTGAGCTTCTCAACATTTTCCTCAAGACCTTGATAATGTGACAAAGCTTGTGCTTGTTTAAAATCAGGTAGCAAAGTAGAGCTCTAAAATACTTTGCATTTTTTTTTTTTTTTTTTTTATCATTTATTCACATTTGTCATTTTTTGCCAGTGATGAAGTTGCATCCATGGCAATAGAGTTCCAGATAGGGCTGGGTGATTTTTCAGTAACAAATTAATTAATTAATAAACTAATAAATACATAAATATGGGCATACATACAAATTTATCATAATTATTTTAATTTTATGATCCTCCATGGTGGTCTAGGAAAAAGATTGGGCAGGGAACCAACCAAGCCACTCGGGGTTAACTCTCTGGTCTGAAGGCCAGATAAAATGGGAGGTCCTGTTTGAAACCTGTGCCAAAAATCGAGTATGCTGATCCGACGATCAAATGATCCGAACAAGGAGTTGATTCTCTCTTTTTTTGTCAAATCAGGCTTTTATCAATAATATAGTTTGTAATGAAAATTGTTATATTAAATTAGAAAAGAATGCACTTGTGGTCTCAGACTTTTGCACCCCACTGTATATCTAAAAATTAACAAAAGTCCTGATTAGAACATGTGTAAATTGCTTCAACACATTAATTCAATTAATGGAATAATTGTGAAAAGTCAGCAATGGATCAACGTCTCTAGATTCGTGCATTTAGCAAACAGCCTTAACGAGATACATGTGCTTTGTTGTCTTTATCCGAAGCATACAGTATGCTTTTGCTAGGTCATTAGGTCATTGTCTCAGAATACTATCACCATTTTAGAGAGAAGTTTGTACAGCAAGTAATCTTTTTTAATATGTGCTGCTTATTTAAATGGCTGGTGAATAAACATGTTAGTGATAAACATAAAATAGTCTTTAATGGATTTTTCTGTGAAATCTTCCAGCTCTCTTTGGAAAACATAGTAAAAGACTGTTGGGTAGGGTTTTTGAATGTGACTGTTAGGTTCAGCGCTCGGCTGTGGCCCGTACTGAACACTTCTCCTCCCCTATTCCCTCAGTACCACCAATAACGTTTCCATTACAACTTCATTCTTCTAGGTTAGATTGTGGTCACACACACACAATCACCAGATCACCACTCATTCCTTAGACCTTCATTAAGTGTCTGTGACCCATAAAGGGAAAATTCAGACTGGGCTCATCCCAGTCCCTCCCAATCCCCCAATGGGCTCTGTGACCCAGAAACAGAGCAGAGAAGTAAGAGAGAGACAGAAAGAAAGAGAAATCAATAGTCTACTTTGTGATTCTCTTTCCTTTTCCTTTTTCCTTTTCTGTCTGTGTCCTGTGGGGTTTCTAGACTTCCCACAGAGCCTGCTGTGCCTCCTGGACCATGTGGTATTTTTTTCTGGCAAGGACTCAGGACGGCTTCCTCTTCCTGTGTGTTCCGATGGTTTCACATGCACATATACAGTCATATGACAAAATTAGGACACCCCATTAACTATTAAGTTCTTGTCAAGAAATGTCAAGACGTCAATTTCAAATATTGTTTCAATTTTACCTGTTGATGAAAGTGATGTAACTGCTTGTAAACAACAAAAATATATCACTTTTCACTTATTAAACAAAAGAAATCAACAAAATTAGTATTTCAACTGAGGAAAAAGTTGACTGAAATAACCTCATTGAGACATTTCTTGGAGCCATCTACCAGTTTCTGACATCTACTGGAAGAAAGTTTCCCAGTCTGTTTCAAATCTTGCTCTTTCAAATCTTGGCTCTTTATAGGATTTAGATTTGGGCTTATACTTGGCCATTCCATAATTTCCAGTTTTTTACTTTTCAGCGAGTCCTTTGTGGATTAACTGGTATGTCTTTGTCATGTTACATGGTCCAGTTCCACTTCAGCTTCAACTTTTTGACAGATGGTCTCACATGTTCCTCAAGCACCTTCTTATACAATGTAGAATTCATAGTAGATTCTATGATGATGAGCTGGCCAGGTCCTGCAGCAGCAAAGCCATCCCTAAACCATAACACTTCTACTTCCATGTTTTACAGTTGGTATGAGGTTATTTTGCTGAAATACTGTAACTGGTTTACACCAAACATGCCCTCTGTTATAGTCTCCAAATAATTCAATTCTTGACTCATCTGTCCAAAGCACATTATTACAGAAATCTTGGCCTTTATCTCTGTGTTCTTTTGAAAACTTCAGTCTTGCCCTCATGTCCCGTGATGATATTTTAGGGTTATTTGAGCCTTCTTCAAGCATCTTTTTGTCTGCTCTTGGGGTGAATTTGCTTGGATGGCCTGACCTGGTCATATTGGCAGATTATTTTATATCCCTTAACAGACTCAAAAGCTTCAACAATTAAGAGTAAACCAAAGTAAATGTCTGAGGTTTAAATAAGGCAAGCCTTCTTCAAAAATCTTTGTAACAATGTTTTAATAATTTGCACCTGATGTGATACACCTGTAGGTCATTTTATATATTTTAAATACAAATAAATGTGGGGGTGTCTTTACTTTTTCCTCACAAGAAAATTTGTAATTAAATTTTACAGACCTTTCTTTGGTTTTATTTGTTTATTTAAAATGCCCATATGTTTAACTATTTAAAAATAAAAAATAAAACAGGCTTTCATGGGGTGTCCTAATTTTTTCACATAACTGAATATATATATATATACGTATATATATATATATATATATATATATATATATATATATATATACGTATATATATATATATTCAGTTATGTGAAAATATATATATATATATATATATATATATATATATATATATATATATATATATATGTATGTGTATATATATATATATATATATATATATATATATATATATATATATATATATATATATATATATATATATAAACCAATATGTAACCTTGTAAACAGGCTACATGTGTACTGTACAGCACATAAACACATACCTATGTGTGTCTGTGTGGCCGTTGTGTTTTTGTGTGCAATACGTGAAGACATTCGGCTGCTTCGCTATATAATTAGGAATAAAAACATTACGAGAATTTGATTATGTGAGCAGCCCACTCTAATTGCTTCCATCCAGCCACAGGTCTCAACATCCAACATCCCTCCCCTTGCAGTATAATGATTTCACAGCCTGATCTGACCCTCTCCACTTCTCCTTCCAGTCATTTACACTCTGCCCCGAGAGCCAGAATCCCAATTACTCATATCTAGGCTGTGAGTCTGTATCCAGCTGGAGGTAGAACCATCTTCACTTTCACCCCACTAACACCTCAACAACCGCTTGCCCAATTAGAGCAGCTGCAAACTTGGCAGAGAATTATTATAACTCTAGGTGCTGTCCATGACCGGGAAAGTTCCCAATTTGCTAACATGCCATCACTGTACTGTGGACTTTATAGCTTTATAGCCAAATTACCTGCACATACCATTAACATGTGGATTACAGAGCAGTGTCATTTTTGAGCAAATTGGAAAATACTGAGTATTGGGATCCATTAGGATGTCCCTGAACCCCCAGAAAAGTGAAAGCACTCCAAGTGTATTCATTTTTGCCAAACTTTTTGTTCTTTATTAATGTGCATATTTTAACTACTATACTATACAGTTACATTTCATATTGTTGAAGATCTATGAATCTATGTTCAGTTACATTATAACAGCAGTTTCCTCGCCTCCATCCATCAGTAATAAGAATGATAAGCAATCACAAACATTTAGCGGTTAGCATCAAGAAAGTGCAAACTGAATAGTCCTCCATTCTAAAGATTATTCCACAGACGAAAACTTGAAGGGACTGCTTTACTCTGAATATTACAAAGCTCTGAACTAGTCTCTCCATAAATGCTAAATAAATGTTTAACCTAACAGAAAGCTTCACCAGCCCTTATTTTAATCCAAATATGATTTTATTGAGCATCTGACATACAAGTCCCTCTGAATGTTTTAGAACAGCACATTAATATAATGCTGCAATTTGAATTACAGCACCCACTTATCAGTCAGACATTAATTCAACCACTGTCATGTATAAACGTTTATCCTGTTCAAGTGTACAGACATATGTATGACACGAAGTTGTCGCTGTTAATTACACCTGTTTAAAACACCACTATTCACTGATAAAGTACTAAGTTTTATCAACTGAATAGCAGACACTACGTTTCTGATTTTTAAACATAATTAATATCTTTCTTCCAACATGTTATGCAGCTGCTTCTTGTTTGTGGACACAAGATAAACGATTCAATGTTTGCTAGATGTTTATGAGAACAGACTGTTTGTTACTCGTTACTCAATTATTTAGGAAAGTAAATTGTAAGCAGCTGCTCATGCTAACAAACTGTTTACGAAAAACAGTACGAAAAAGTTTATGTGGAAATTTTATTTTAAATTCACCTATTTGGTTTCATGATTAGAACATATATCCTCTATTAAAAAAAGATTTAAATGCATTTGCAGTGTCATTTGGAGGGTTTTTTTTAGCACCTTTGTGAGCTAAGATTACCTCTAAACATCCATCATTACAGACGTATAAATCAACCTTAATATCACTCAACTAATCAAGTCAGCACAGTGGATGATATAAACCATTGGTCCAAACTGTAGGCCTTTTTTTATAGAATGGTTTGTAATCTGTTAATTTAGTGCTTGTTACAGCTTATGCTTTGGTCTAAATGATGGTCAAATAAGTTTATTCATTTTCGTTGCAGTCATATACAACTTTAGTTCATGCCGTTTTGTTTCAAAGTTGTCATAAAAATGTATTCATGTAACTGCAAGATATTCATTTATCCATGAATTCTAGTTACATTTTTGTACTTCATGGACAATCCATAAATCCAGTTTTATTTTAGGTTGTAACATGTTTTCCAGTGCCATGGGGTAAAGCACAATTTTAAGGATCTGCAGCATATTTAGGATAAATGTGAGTTATATTACAACATGACACTAGCTGCTGCACGTAAGAAGGGAAAGGTACAAGAACACATTTTAAAATTTGGCCTGCACTAAAGAAGCTTTCTGACAGCAGTTAGATCACCAGCTTCCCATTGAAGAGCAGGACATTTCAAGAAGTCCAAAATCATAGAGGTTGATATTTGATCTTTTTTCCTCTTCAGGGTTTCAGTTTCATACCATGAATTTGTTTGAACTGGACAACCTGAAATGAGTTCTGTATTTGAAGAAAGTTCTGACTCACCCTTAACACCCACATATAGTGTGCATTCTGTTTTTGCTCCTGTGCCCCCCACCCAATTGCCAACAAACATGGTACCTCAATAAGATCTGCTGCATCTTTATTATTTGGGTGCGTTTTCTCTGAAACAGTGGACAGCTACATTTAAATACTTAAGTACCTTTTTCAATTGTAGAAGTGTTATTGGGGGATCCTTATGTACTCGAGTGAAATTGTTGCCACAAAAAAGACCGTTTTTGGGCTGTCATTTCATTCAGGATTGTTTTATTTATTTGATTTTTCTTTTCTTGTCATGCACTGACATCTCTGTGAAGTTGTGATGAAGGCACGCATTACAAGACTCTGTTGTCTCACCAATCAAACATTGTCGTATTAAGGTCGAAGATGACTGTGACAGATGAACCAGGGATAATGTGGTTTCAGGGTATATTGTATTTTTTTTCTCCACCCTGTCAACAATAATAGCTATATAATGTTCTGCCTATGACTTAAAATGGACTTGGAAATGCTTGGTTTTACCATTACCATGTCTCCTAGCTAGCATGTGTAAAATGCTGTACATATTGTTTGTTCCCTGAAAAGTGTTGTGCCTTCACTGTAATGTAGTACACACTATGGTGAGCAGTAAAGCAACTGTATAACATAAAATAAAGAATGTATAAAGAATGTATAACACTCCCAAACTTAAGGTGGATGGGCTACATGAGAAACAACATCAGATTCTGCTCATGTCAGCAAAGAACAGGAATCTGAGGATACAGTGATAGACACTGACCGAAACTGGACAACTGAAAATAAAGAAAAGAAACTCCTTGTCCACTTTCAGTAGGTGGTTCAGTGAATGAGTGGAAATATGGGCATAGATTTTGTTTGGACATTAGGGGGTTGCGTGTGAACAGGTATGCTTCCAGATGTAGTTTATATTTAATGTAAAAATAATAATAATTTCAGGAGAAAAATCTATCCATCTATCTGTCTATCCATCAATCTATCTATCCATCTATCCATCTATCTATCTGTCTATCTATCTCTCTATCTATCTATCTATCTATCTATCTATCTATCTACCTCTCTCTCTCTGTCTGTCTGTCCAGATTACAGTACATTACATTCGATCAAGGTTTTCATCCACTTCATTTAACTTTAGCTTCACAGTCTGCATTCACATCTCCAGCCTGCTTCCAGATGTTAAGTGTTATAAGTCACACTTGCTACATGCAACATGCAGCACGTCAAAAAAAAATAGAAACAAGTATCTGTACGGGTGCCAGAGCAACCACGTGTCTGGTATATTAATCCCAAAAAAGAACACCCTGTAGTCCTTTAATATCCACCATTTTAATCTGTCTCTTGGGTCTGTTGCTCCCAGGCCTAACGGCAGCATTAGATCAAGAAATGTTTCTTTCATACCCTGTTCTTAAATAAATGATGATTTATTTATGGAATAATTGGAAGTGGACTGGTCCCCTGGCATGAGCCATTTCTCTTATTGACTTACCTGATATGTGAGGGCAGTTTAGTACCAAGGTTGTGCTCAAAATAAATGGTGTATTTACCTTTCCACCCTTTTGCCACTATGCTGCTGAGTCTCTCCCTCTATGTCTAATGTTTACAGCAGTGTTTTTGTTATATCTCCAGGTCACATATGACTTTATGTCTCTAGCTTGTGTGTTTGTAGAGCTGTTGAGAACACATTGCATTTCTTAGCAGGTGTTGAGTTCTCCTGCTGCTGCAGCATGTTAGTTTGATGGGGAACATGTTGAGTTTTTTGAGCTGTGTTTGTACAGAGTTCCATCTGTGATGATGGATGAAGCTGCAGCTCGGGTGAGATGTAAAGCTGCAGGCTTTCACAGATATATGGAAGCCCCCAGAACCTATCAGCGCTATCAATTTCCTGAGTCTTGGATTGGAACCTTGAGTGTGTGAGGAGGGAAAAAGTGTGTCCTCTAAAATTGCAGCCACAGTATTCCTATAGAGAAGAAGCTCACAGTTCAAGAGGATGTCATTTACATTCATTTATGAGTACATGATATGTCATGGATTTTTCTTTCTTTTCTCCCCCTCTATCTCTAAATACAGTATTGTTTCATCCCTTCTCTTTTTCATCTCATACCAATTTCTCTGCTTATTTATACTCTCTCCCCACTCCATGCTGCTTTTTCTGTACAGGTGATTCGTCAGGGACGTGTGGAGATCCAGGTGTGCCCTCTCATGGGAGCAGGGAGGAGAGTGATTTTCGGATCCGCAGCAAGGTGCACTTCAGCTGTTCCACAGGCTTCGTACTCTTCGGCTCCTCTGAGAGGATGTGCTTGCCCAATGGCACCTGGTCTGGAACTCAGCCTTCCTGCAAACGTAAGCAGATTACATCTTCAGTGTATGATTTGCAAGCTCCACTACTTTTCTTGTCTTACTATATCTTCATACTTTTTAAAGTCAGAACATGAGCCAAGTCCTCTGATATGCTTAGGGTTATTTTCATCTCTTTGATCTAATCCTGGCATTAAAATGCAAAGGAAAGCAGAATTAATATTCTCTTTTATCTGTGATTCAATTTGTCTTATTTATCTAAAATCTGAAATAAATCTTATTTTAAACCGTATCAGGCACATGCTCTCCCACACATAATGCTACCAACAGTGCATATGATATAAAATGTCAGCTTTGTTTTTATTTTTGATCATGTCTGTTTATACTTTTAAAAAAAAATCTTATTTGTTCACTGTCTTATGCAGTGTAAAGGTATGTACACAAAGTGCGTGTCACTTTCTTCTCACCCCTACTGAGTACTTCAATAATAAAACTAATAGTTTATTTGTGGTTTTTCTGAAGGAAATTAGTAGGAATGCTTCAATACATATACTTGTGTTAATCAGCTTTTAGTCTGATACCATCCTCATTTTCTCATCAAAAATTCCAATATCAAGCATCCTGTTCCCCATGGTTCACTGTCACAAAAGTCTAGGTTATGTTATCATGCTAATGGACAGACAACAAGAAATGAGTCATCTGAAGGTATTTTATAATTTACAGTAATGCAGAGCTTGAACCCTCCCGTGATTTTCTGACCAGCACTAGCCACGCTTAGCTTCCGAAATCAGACGAGATCGAGTGATCTCAGAGTGGTTTGGCCTCAAGTCATACTGCTTTATTTGGTTAAATATATCCAGTTCATGTTAGCAAATTGCTACACTTACAATGTACTTTTTCAAATTGGATGGAGTTCCTGCCTTCTAGGGAGACACCTCATTTTATATCTTCACTTTCTCTAGCATGTTGAAATGGGAATTTAGAGGTAGATAGAGGTACAGCCATGGGTGCTCATCCTCAGGTACCACATTCCAGAAGCTCGTCCATATCCAGAGGCATCAGATAGCTACTGTATAGCGCCTGCTGTGTTGTTTAGGCTGAGAAGGTCATGGCCAGTGACAAACTGACACGTTTCTTGGTAGTTTTTTCTACACTGATGAGCTTGATTAGATGCAGAACTGAAATGAATAAATGCTAAACTGAGCCACTAAATTGATTAATGTATAGTCTTTGGTTGAACTGATCAACCTAGAACTGATAGTGTAACTAAATGTTTTTGCCGGATAATGAAAGTAAGTAAACATATTTAATTAAAAAATATTTAGTAAGTTAAGTGTTTAATTTAAAACAGAGTAATCAGGTACTACTCTTAATAGTAATCAAGTATTATCCTCTTGTGGCTACAAGTGGAAGCAAAGAGCTTTGCCGTATATTTTGTTTTGAAGAAAAGTAAAGTGTTTTTATTCATTTTTGTTATTCATGCTCTTAAAAATCCCTAGTGTACATTTGAATGGATATATAAGCAACAATGTAATAGCTGGATGCATTTTCTTCAATTGAGTAAATTATTTCAAGCTACACTCCTTTATTACACAGAAGTCAAAGCCTTACTGAAATTAATAGCATGCTGACTGGTGAACATGCAAGAGGATATGTATCATAACAGGTGACCTGCCATCCAAACAATAGGTACATGTGTCAACCTCATTGCTAGCTCCTCTGGGGACCTTTCTCAAAAGCTATATTAAAAGTGTGGTGTCTTTTGAGGTCATGCTCCATGTTGTGTAGTGAGAGCCTTAAGCACTGTACACTGAAAAAGGTCTAATAGCAAGAAACAGTACTTGTTTGTGAAAGAGAAGCACATTTCCGAAAGGCACCGACAGGATGCAAGAACAGTGTGTAATTGAGGCGGAGGGGGGTTGGTGGAGGTTGTGCTCAAATCTGATCCCCCACTGCAAAGTGACACACGCTGAGAGAGACACAATGACCAGTGTGTCATAGGGAGCCAAAGGCAATGATTGTCATAAGTGCATTGTGACAAGGAGCTATCAGGACTGACTGATCCTTCCTGTGTCTTCTCACCAGTTTAGCTCAGCGCTTAAGTAGGTGTGCAGATTGTTAACTCCAAGGCCCAAAGGGGGACAACGTCTTAACAAGATGAGATAGAGCTTCCTCTGCCTCTCTCTGGATCCATTTTTGTCTTCCCTGTGTGGCCTTGTCTGCTCTGCTCAGCCTTTGGTTTGATCTAAAACACATGCGCACAAGAGACAGCTTAGCCACAGGCTTTTGGATTTGTAGAAAGCCTGACTTGATCAGTAATGCCCTGTTGTTTTAATTTGGCTGGTAGGGCGTACATCCACTCAGAAGGGACCATGGTCCTGAAATCAAACATGCTATATAGCTCCAGGCTTGAATTTTATCACAAATCTCTCCAGAACACAAACACACTCTTATAGGCCCTGACTGATTTTGCTTTCTTCGCTCTTGCCCGCACACATTTAGTCGTGCAAAATTACCATCATGTCTGAATATTTTTGTGTTGTAATAACCTTCTGGCATCCAATACACCCTGTTGGTTTGTTCTGTCTGTGAGAACTAATCTATTGGATGACCTGGAGCTAGCAGTATAGCATGAAAACAAAATTGCGTAGAATTTGGGCAGAATAGAGTCTATGGAAAAGGAGAAAATATGTTCTGACAAAAGTTTACTATTGTTCAAGGACACAGGAAGAGAGAGTGCTGACTTTCAGGATTCCCTCTATTCCAAGTGCTAAAATAAAAATATATAGAAAGTGCATGTCACATGTACACTACTTAAAATTTCAGTGGCCCCAATGTGCCTTTCCATATCTCTGCTAGAATTATTTAATATCCGTCCATCCACTTATTTTAGGTTAATAATTTATTAATATTCCTGGAAATGTTTCTTAGAAATCAGTCTGCTATTTATTAGATTCCCACATAGAACCCATCAGAACTCCATCTTAATTTGATGTAGCCACTATATGTCGTCTTCTTCCTCTTCTTCTTCTTCTTCTTCTTCTTCTTCTTCTTCTTTCAGCTTTTCCCGTTAGGGGTCGCCACAGCGAATCATCTGTTTCCACCTAACTCTATCCTCAGCATCCTGTTCTCTCACACCAATTAACTTCATGTCTTCTTTCAGCAAATCCATATATCTCCTCTTTGGCCTTCCTCTTGACCTCTTACCTGGCATCTCCATCTCCAACATCCTTATACCAATATAACCATCTCCTCTCATGTCCAAACCATCTCAATCTATCCTCTTTGACCCTGTCCCCAATACAGCCAACCTGAGCTGTCCCTCTGATGTGCTCGTTCTTAATCCTGTCCATCCTGGTCACTCCTAAAGAGAACCTCAACATCCTCATTTCTGCTACCTCCATCTCTGCCTCAAATCTTTTCCTCACTGATACAATCTGTAACCCATACAGCAGAGCTGCTCTCACTACTGTCCCGTACACCTTTCCTTTTATTCTTGCTGACAATCTTCTCACACAACACTTCTGACACTTTTCTCCACCCACTCCAACCTGCCTGTACTCACCTCTTCACCCCTTTTACACACTCCCCATTGCACTTCTGCACCTACTTTACCTCAGCCCCCTTTAACCTCACTGTTCTAATTCCCTCCCTCTCGTTCATACACAATGTAGCCACTGTATATCATACTGCAATATAGGTTTTGAGTTGTAAATGCACTCAAAATCTACAGAAAGTCATGAGGTTTTTTCATCCCTGTAAAGTCGACTAAAAATATAGTTATTCCACACAGAGGACATCTGAGGAGAGAGCATTTTTAATGGGATTTTTAATCTGGATAAATTTATTAACTACACTTACATAAAGTAAGCTGTAAGTGTAGCAGATGAACGCTTTGTCAGCTTATAAAATAGCCTACATTACATGCACATGTTTCAATTTTATGATCTGGATTTACTGTCTCGTGTCAGCATTAACTTGTGCACACCAAGACTTGTCTACGCATGATGATAAAAATTCACTATAAAATAATAGGATGGGCTGGATCAAGTGCTATTTTGTTGAATTAGGCCAAATTTTTCACTGATTAATGTGATGATGTATTGCATTGTCAGGAAAACAGGCTCAGGGGTGCTTGATGCTAATGCAGGTCAGTTTATTAGGTACAATTCCAGCAAGAAATCCAGAAGCACACTCAAATTCAGGCACGAATCGGTCGATTAGCAAACAGCGGTGTACTTTGACAAAAGTCAAAGTCAGATAAACAATACATAGAAGGTAAAAAGAAATAGCACAAAGGCAAGCTCGGTAACGTCACAAAGGGAAAGAAACAAAAGAAACAGAAACTGTGCCAAACACAATGTAATTAAATGCAAGTGAAAACAATCAAAAGAAAGGACTGTGAGTGAGGGATTGCAGATGGTTTCTGGGAAGGTGTGCCAGGTGCAGCCTAAAAGGCCACGGTGAACTGTGGGAACCCATGACATTAGTGGTTGTGTCATGCAGTATATTGGCAGTATACTAGATTAGATGTTTATTTCAGTGCTTTCAATTACTTTACTTCTATATCATCTATTTAAATTTTTTTTAGATATATATATATTTAGGGGGCACGGTGGCTTAGTGGTTAGCACGTTCGCCTCACACCTCCAGGGTCGGGGTTCGATTCCCGCCTCCACCTTGTGTGTGTGGAGTTTGCATGTTCTCCCCGTGCCTCGGGGGTTTCCTCCGGGTACTCCGGTTTCCTCCCCCGGTCCAAAGACATGCATGGTAGGTTGATTGGCATCTCTGGAAAATTGACCGTAGTGTGTGATTGCGTGAGTGAATGAGAGTGTGTGTGTGCCCTGCGATGGGTTGGCACTCCGTCCAGGGTGTATCCTGCCTTGATGCCCAATGACGCCTGAGATAGGCACAGGCTCCCCGTGACCCGAGGTAGTTCGGATAAGCGGTAGAAGATGAATGAATGAATGAATATATATATTTAAATTGTCTCTTGCTTTTGTTATGCTTTTGTTGTATGCTATTATGTCACAGAATAAAACAAAAAAGAATTATTTTCTATCACAGTCCACATTTTCTTTCCCTGATTTTTTTTGTTCTTATTTTTTGTGACTTATTTACTACTTAGAGAAACGTCAACATGAACACTATATTTTGATGATGTGATGCAGGAACAAGTGTTGATTTCATCTCTCTAAATGTAAAATGAGTGAAATCTGATCACCTTTATTCTGGTTTTCCTGTCACCCCTTACCTGTCTGTATGATGTTTGTATTTAACAGCGGTACAGTGTGGAAACCCTGGAACTCCCAGTAATGGGCGAGTATATCGGCTGGATGGCACTACCTTTTCCCACTCGGTTATCTACTCATGCATGGAGGGCTACCTGCTAAGTGGCTCCAGTGCCCGCCAGTGCCAGGCCAATGGCACATGGTCCGGCACAGCGCCCAACTGCACCAGTGAGTGAGAACTTCAGGTTCAGTAATGTATGGCCTGTCGCTATGACACTTTCTCTCACTGTACTTTTTCCATAAAAAGAATAAAGCTGAGCTGCTGATGATTTAATGATGAAATTTTATCTCTAGTTCATAACCCTGAAATATGACAGGTGAGTCTTTATTGACCCATCTGAAAAGAACTTAACTTTTTTTTTTTTTTGCAGTCTCCTGTCATAGCTTGATTGATAGATAAAAGGTGTCCTGTAATCCTGATGCCTTTGAGGGTTCAAGACTTCGGCTTCATAAAATTTAAATATGGACTCCATCAAAGGAGTAATTGGAGTTCCTATGATTCGAGAGATGGAGAGAAATTGAATTAAAGTGATTCATGGATGTAGGCCTAGGTCAAAATGATAAAGTATAACGGTGGGTAAGGTCGTCTCAGGTTAGGCGAGTTCGTAAGATGGAGAGAAAGGACGAGGAAAGGGGTTCAAGGTTCATGTGTTCAGAAACATTCAGGTAATAGAATTAATTGCTTCCACATGCTCTCCATAGTCCTATGATTCATTTCTTAAAGGCTAGAAGACAACTAGATTTAATTCATGCCTTGAGGTTTTTTTTAAAGTTCATGCAAGTTGAATTTCCTTAAAACTTAGATCAGTCATGTCTTCATGGAGAACTTTTGCCAGTTAAAAATCATAGAAGCAAAATTATTAGTCCTTTCAGGAGTTGTCTGTGTAATGAATTGTTGAAATAATGAAAAAGAAGGCATTGAACTCAGTACAGAATTGAGAAGAAACTTTCCTGATCAAAAAGCTTGCATCATCCCTCCTGATTGCATCAATAAACCACTGAAGCTTTAACTCTCTACATTACTACTGGATAAAGTGGTGGCATCTCAAAGCAGTTCTGATTGATGCTGTTCTACACATTTACCCAGCAGGTCCAGGGCCATGATGAATGGCTTTGTCTAAAGGAAGAGTCACATTAGCATTTTGTGTTGGCAATTTCTTATAAGCAGATGACATGTTTATGACTAAACCTACTGATGGATCTTAAAACGTAATTTTAAGGACACAAAATGCATGGATCTTAGTGCCGTAGAATAAGTAAAGACCCTCCATAAAGCAATAGTTAAATTTAATATGTTGTGTCGACAGAATGAGATTTTGTCAACTATGGAAAAGGGCAAGTATCAAAATCGTTTCCTTTCACATCCTCCAGAAGGTGCCACACTGTTTCTCATCCCCCCACCTTCTTTCTGATTATGTTTCTATTGGAGGAATAGGTAATTGTAGAAGATCTGCAGAATTGATTCTAAGTTAAACCTCAGGGAAATGCATGAGAAAGTGCCTGCTCACTGATATTGATTTTTCTTTACATAATAGTGAAATCTATCAGTTTGAATAAAAGAGTCAGGATTCCCTGTGGTATCCCTGTTGCAGCATAAATGGGCTGTTTAAGATGGTTTGTGAATGTGGATCATCTAGCTCTATTTCCATTGTTTGTGTCATGTTGCATGCTGAGACAGAAATAGATGAAATTGGCATGAAATGTTTCTTATTATGGCCCAGACCCTGTTTGAATAGAAACAGCCCTGATTACTCTGTATTGAATTGCTATGAGTCTTAAGCAGATTCAAAGGCTTATCACATTTTGCTTCTTAAACAACTTTAAAATCAATGTTAATTATTGTAATCTTAACGTTTTGGCCTACTGACCGAGTTTTTACTGTGACAGTGATTAACTGTGGTGAACCTGGTGTGCCAGCCAATGGGGTGAGGTATGGCGAGGACTTCACCATTGGACAAAATGTCACTTTTGCATGTCAGCCTGGATATACGATGGAATCAGACAGCTTTTCGACTATCACCTGTACTGGGAATGGAACCTGGAGTGCCCCAGTGCCTTTCTGCAAAGGTAATAGGTTGAATATTTGCTGAGAAAATCAGAGTATCTGCTACAACTACATATCACTCACTGATTGCATAAACAGCATTGTTAGCTTATCCACTTTTGTGGCCTATTTAAGTCAAGCAAAGCATATTTTTATGTTTAAGATATGGAGCTCATGTGCATTAGGTTTCACTGCAGGCTCTGCACATCTGGACACCACTGCCCTGAGCACTAGCAGATGTTAGTGTTTAAACTGTGGTGTTTAAAAAGAAACCACTTATCATTCTCATTTTACTGAAGCACTCATGATCTGGAAAAATACAAACATTGAAATTCATGGCACATTAATGCTGAAATACAACAGGAATGTTAGGAACATTAATGTATTTTTGCTACCCCAATCCACATTGTTCGATTCTTTGAGAATATTAGCAACATAGCTGGTCTATCCATTGCAGTCTACTTGCATTTGTTGTGATTAATTTCAAAACAGACAAAATGAATCCTGTCATTATGGCATCAGGAACCAAAATTGAAGTAAATGGGTTCATTCAATTTAACTCTGCCAGTGATATAAAATTCTGTGTGCAGTTGGTCATTGATTTCTTAAAGTATGCGAAAAGCTATGGCCTTGAATAACATTATGCTAAACTGGTTATGGTATGCAAATGTCTCATTTATTCGAGAAAGCAGAGGCCACTTCATTCCTCTTAAATGGTGCACAGTTTACAACATTGCATTGTGTAGCAAATCTAGCAGAAATGAAACTGAGCTAAATATATGATTGATTCTTTTGAAATCATTGAAAGCAGACCAGCATTTATATCTTTCCAAAGCTGAACCATTCACATTAAACCAGCCAGTGCATTAATATATAATATATACACTATCTTGTCTTCAAGGTTGCTCAAATTGACATATTGTATACAGTATATCAAAATTTATCTCTTTATTGATCCCTTTTTTCTTGGAAATCAATATAAATCATTGGACATCATGGCTTTTCTCACTTTTCTATGACATTATTGGATAGCCAGCATCTTGTATTGTGCTGCTGCTATCTTTTTTTACTAGACACAAAGTGTTTATCTTCAGAATGTAAAGGTGTTCTTTCTGTCTGACTTGATTGTCAGTTTGTTTACATTCCCCTCTGAAATCCTCCTTTAGTTCATTTACCCAAAATGTGGAAGTTTCCAAGTGTCCTAGAGACCACAGAGCATGGCAAATACCATCACACAGTTACACAATTTGTTTAAATTCCATACTAAGAGAGGTTCTGAGAATGTATCTATATATCTTCAGTTTGTGATATTCTCATTGTAAACTGTTTTAAAACATATACAGTAATTGAATAAGATCTTTAAAAATAGATTTGGCTTATGATGGTGGCATTCAGACCCAGGCCTCAGTGATGGTACCGTCTATGCTACTGTCCATCCCTGATGTGTGGTATGTATTTAGGTACGTACCACTATGTCAGGTCTAGTTTCCATGTGAATAATACCACTTACTATACTTCCACTCACTTTCAATAAAACGTTTTCTAAGATAAATAAAACTTTGTGAAAATTAGACATACTCCAGCGTATTTAAGTGTCTCAACATCACAAAATTGCATTCTTACAATATGTCGGATTACTTTTTTATTTCTGTGTAGACAGCCATCCCCATCCCTCCTTTTTCTTTTTTTTCATTGTTGTTTGCTTTGTCAGTCATTTTAAATGAATGTTAATTAGTGTATTGTGCTGCGTATTGCAAATGCACAGTATTTCTGTGCCATATAATTCCTGCTTATTCTCTCAATCAATCCCTGCAATACAATATGTTAATTATTGCATTTAAAATACCGCAAAAAGGCATCGGAAAAACAAAAAGAGTATAAAATGGAAAATTCTTCAACTGAGTAATTTATACGTGGATGTGTTTACTGTATTATGTAAAAGATGATGTTTGTAAAGATGATTTGTGACTATGTGGTTGTTTCTTTTTGTGTCTGCATGTTATGTGTAGGCAGAAGTGCTGTATCTCAGTGACTCTCTTCTGTGTACCTCTCATTCTGCTTTTGTCTATAAATCTTTTCCTTCCTCTATTTGTACAAGAATGTGAGACAGGATGCATTAAGTATTTGTTAGCTTAGAAGCTGGTCAAGTCCCCATGGATGTACTTCAGACTATTTCCGCCACTAGTGCAGAATATTAATACAGTAATTTAGGATTTATTACACATTCATAGACTCGGTATGTCAGCCATATATATTTGTTTGTTGTTTTTTTGCTTTATAATTGAGATGGAGCTTCTCTCAAATAATGCCATTGTCAATTAATTCACTGTAGAGGAATCAGACTGTGGCACTCCATCAAATTACTGTAGACTTCATTCCAAATCCATTAAACAGACCTGTGCCTCCCCTTCAGTCACTACTTTCCTCACGCCCGAGAAAATTGTAGGTCTCAGTATTAATGTCTAATCCTAAATAGGCTGCTCAGTGTATCCATTAAACCAACCTTTTTTCAATTCTGTTGCGTTATGGTGCTGGTCATGTCAGACAGTATGTCTGCTTGTTCTGCAGATTGTGAATGAAATACAGTTCTGAGTGTGTGTTCAGATGGGATGGCATCATGCTGTCTGAGGGGACATGAGTCATCATGGGCATGAGCTAAAAGCGTGAACTTCCTGCTTTGTGTAAAGACTCTCTCCTGCCTCCACACATTCTGTACAGCATGTTTATGCTCGTGTTTGTTTAGAAAGCGCAAGGATGCAGTGTGCAGAGTCTGATAACTGTGTGAAGCAAGGCTTAGTATGCTGCTCTGTGTAGGTAGATGAACACACTGTGCCTTAAAGTAATTTCCATAGAAATTACCAGGTGTTAATTCATTAACATGCAGTACTACAAATATAGAGAGACATATTAACAGTGTTTTTAAAATTGTTTTTATTTAAAACCAACCAAGCATTTTTGTTACTATATAAGAATAAGAATTATTGCACTTTCTTCAGTAGAAATGTAAGCTTTGGCACATGCATGCTGAAATTAAAACCATTTTGTCATTTTGGTTGTGAACAAGACCTCTTTGCTTTAAATTGCATCTTATGATCTCATCTCTCTCTCTCTCTCTCTCTCTCTCTCTCTCTCTCTCTCTTCCTCTCTTTCTTTCTCTCTCTCTCTCTCTCTTCCTCTCTTTCTTTCTCTCTCTCTCTCTCTCTCTCTCTCTCTCTCTCTCTCTCTCTCTCTCTCTCTCTCTCTCTCTCTCTCTCTCTCTCTCTTCCCCTCTCTCTCTCTCTCTCTCTCTCTCTCTCTCTCTCTCTCTCTCCGCTCCTCTCTCTCCTCTCGTCCCTCCTCTCTTCCCCTCTCTCTCTCTCTCTCCCTCTCTCTCTCCCTCTCTCTCTCTTCCCCTCTCTCTCTCTCTCTCTCTCTCTCTCTCTCTCTATAAACCACTCTCCCGCTCTCTCTCTCCCCTCTCTCTCTCTCTCTCTCTCTCTCTCTCTCTCTCTCTCCCCCCCCTCTCTCTCCCCTCCCTCTCTCCCCTCCCTCTCTCCTCTCCCCCCCCCTCTCTCTCTGTCTCTCTCTCTCTCTCTCTCTCCCCCCCCCCCTCTCTCTCTCTCTCTTCCCCTCTCTTCCTCTCTCTCTCTCTCTCTCTCTCTCTCTCTCTCTCTCTGTCACTAGCCGTGACATGCACTGCCCCACCCCTCATCTCTAATGGATTGTTAGAGGGCACTGACTTTGAGTGGGGCACAAGTGTAAGCTACAGCTGCTCTCCAGGTTATGAACTTTCCTTCCCCGCCATCCTTACCTGTGTGGGAAATGGCACCTGGAGTGGAGAGGTGCCTCAGTGCCTACGTAAGTACTGACACATTGATACACATAATGGCCCTGTTATAGTGGCATTACAACAACAATACAGCCACTGTTACAATCACACTATCACCTGTTATGATCACATTAGGGTGATGTTACATCTCTGTTCTCAAGACATTACAGCAACAATACAGTTACAGTCACATAAAGGCTACTTTACACCTTTTACAGAGGCATTATTGTGACAATAGAGACACCGTTAGCATTTTTACAAGTTATGTTACGATTCCGTTATAGTGCAGCACAGCTACTGTTACAGTCACATCATGGTTAAATTATAGGTACTTTATAGCCACAAACCAGCTTGTTATTTCTCCACCACAGACATGTCTTTAACCACTGACCCCAGTGTAACTGAACATCACAACATATCTTGATCAACAGCCATCTAAGAGGAAGGTCTACAGAGGTTAGCTTGCCATATGACTCCTATTAGTTTTTTTAGATGGCAGAATGGGGTGACAAATAAGGCAAGAGCTGACTGTGAAGGGTTATGAGTGTCCCTGCACAGCCTTAGGGATGATGCCAAGTGTCAGCTTCAGATCTTGGACAAAAAAATTCAAAGAAACATGTTTGTAGTTGAGGAGACAGTAAAATGGGAAATATTTTGGACAAAAGCAACATGACAGTACTGCAGATTTAATTGCTACCCAGTCCACATTTAATATTTGACAGTATGGCAAAACAGTACAATCAAAGTACAATCAAGTATCCCACCTCAGCTACCAACCAGGCCCAGTGAAGTCTACCATGCATTCTCTGAGGCATGAAACCAACAAATCACATCTTTTAGTGATGCAGCTCATACAACATTAGGGGGTCATGTAACACATTGATGCTCTATACGTGCCCTTCCACATGTATGAGCTCACAAATAACCATGATTGTCTAGCGTCACTGTTATTGATAGGGGAAAGGGAGTATGCCATACTTCCCACCATGAGTGCACAACTCATTTTGGACAATCGTGGACATTGTCAGGATTCAACTCACAATCTTTATACAATATGATTTTCTCTTGCACCACAAGAGAGTTATTGGCCATATGTTTTGTTGGATTAGTCCAAATTTTGAGAGAGCAGACAGGCTTGTTCAAAAATTATTTGGATTTTAAATAGTTTTACAGTTTTTGTCAGTAGGTTGATTTATTTTTTCATTACACAGAAACTGTGAGTTCTTTCAGATAGGGAAAAGACTAATACTGCATTAATTCCATCATTTGATGTCCAAGACATCTGAGCAAAGTGGTCAGATATCTAATGTTGTTATATGTTATAAGTCTGGTATATGAGTAAAAAGAGGGGAGGGATCAGTGCAAGAAAACTGGGGTATTGAGAAAACATAATTAAGGCCATCCTATATCTTTCTCTTGTGGTGCTGAAGCCTTCCATTGTTCAATTGACCAGAGTTGGGAGCAAAAGTCTGCCTTTGTAGTCACTCTGTGCACTGATGTTCTCTCTCGCTATCTTTATTCCTCTTATTTTATATCTTGAAAGCACATCTATAATTTAGGAAAAAAGATCGGGTATGTAGTGTTGGATCCTAGCACACCATACCGCACATTCATTATGAATCAGCCTGCTGGTGACTTAACCTAGACCCTTATTGTTTTTTTTAGCCCTGAGATGTGTTGCTTGCTGGACAATGATTGGTTCAAAGGGAATGTTCACCCTGAGATACTTCAGGCCCCAGACTCTCTTTCTTCAACCCTACCTTCCATAAGTAATATGTGGATATATAGTCATCTGGTTCAGATATGGTATTAAAAGAGACAGAAGTGGAATGTCACCTGGGAAAGGAAACAACATTTGATTCTAGATTATAATGAGCCTGTTGATTGCATTTGATTGCATTCTCTTTAATGGAAAAAAAAAAACAGAAGACAAATCCAGTATGGTTTTCAAAAATACAATACACCAGCTCTTGGCTCTTGTAGTGTGTTCCAAGGATTTAGTGAAAATTTTAAGTTAACGATTTCCCTCTCTGAAGCTCCAATATGTATCAATCTTCTCACAGCAAAGTTCTGTGGGGATCCTGGAGTTCCAGCACACGGCTTTAGAGAAGGTCGTAGTTTCATCTACCAGTCGGAGGTTTCATTCAGCTGCAGCGCCCCCTATATCCCAGTGGGCAGCACAACACGTTTCTGCCAGGCTGACGGCACCTGGAGCGGTTTTCAGCCTCGCTGCATAGGTACATACACACACACACACAAACACACACATGGTTTCTTATACTACTTTAGTGATATACTGTTAATGATCAGTCTATGAGACTGCAGAATGAACCCTCATTTTCTGCATTATATGCTCTTGCACTAGTCAGGTTAGCATCATTTAATTTTTTATTCAGCAAAACAACAATCGTTCATCAGCGTCTGTTAACAGCGATACAGGTCATCCATGTTAAATGTGCTTCTGGATGAAAACTGCATGCCTTATTATAAATGAAGACAGATATCATAATTAGATATTTTTCATAATAAAAGCAAGTAAAATCAACCTGTTCTAATGACAGATATCAGTGAGCAAAGCTAATAGCATTGGATTTTGTTCTGTTAAATGTTTGTGTGAAATAGTATGAATAAATCCAGGCTTTATATCTCTTTAATATACTTTGAAATTATTGCTCTTTCACATATATGCAGTAATGTGACCATTACATAGAGTGGGTCGAAGATCCTGAGAGAGCTAGTGAAAATGCTTTGATTTTGCATTCTCTGAGTGCATTTTTAGTGAAAAGTAGAATCTGTGAAATATTTACTTGAGTTGGTTAGAATTTGGTTCATCCCCTTTTGCTTTAATGACAGTGTGTACTCGAGCTGGCATGGGCTCCTTATAATCCATTTTAGATCAAATCCATTTGAGTGCCATCTGAACGCTTGCGTCACTAAAGTAAAATTTGATCTTGTGTTCAAAGTAGTTAACATGACAAACATAGACATTTTTTTGTAACCTGGAGTAATTGTTAAGTGATATTAGCAGGATTTATTTCTATAGGTTTATACATAATATCTCTGTAAGAAATCAGTGGCAGGAAATTAACTATGTTTCTCTTGTAATAAGGTTTGCATCAAAATGTAGTCTAACCTTTTCCAGAATCTAATCATTATCTAATAAAAAATTCATCAGGAATGTTTATCACATACAATATGTCAATGCATTCTGGTCATCTAAATTTTGATTTTGTATTAATATGACAATGAACATGACTGAAAATGGCGAGAAGCTCTCTTGTTCTTTTGTTTTATCTTTTTTATAACAGTAAGATTTTTACTTAGCAAATTAGCACCAGAATTGCTAAACACATCACAAATATAACAATATAAACCTTTCATTTGTTTCTTATTTCTTTAATGCTAACCATCACCATCAGTGTTCTTCTAGTGAACACAAGATCATCACATTTCAGTCTCTGAGAATCTGCTCTAAACACTTTGCTACACATTGACAGGAAAGTTACTGCAATTCCATCATCTGCACTGTAATTGTGTAATTGTTTCAGGAAAGAATTGGCACCCTTGTGGGAAATTATAAATTGTACGTTTTGAAATTTGATCTTAGATAAAACACTTTTGATTGGGAGCAACCAAAAGAACAACAACTTCTGATTATTTACCTTCAAAATACCTCAGAAATGTTCCTATCACCATTATCCAGATGCGTAGAGAGTGCTGCATCAGCCTCACTGCTTACACTGTGACTGTCTGTGTTGTTTGTGTTGATAGTGGAGCTCCACTCAATGAACTCCATCAGAACAGGAAGCCAGTGCTTTGCTCTACTGATGCTCTCACAAACCAAGTAATTTCAGGCAGCCAGCTGTAAAGAAGCTGTGAATCTCACTCAGCAGGATGAAGGCTAGCCATATTTGTGTGTGTGTGTGTGTGTGTGTGTGTGTGTGTGTGTGTGTGTGTGTGTGTGTGTGTGTGTGTGTGTGTGTGTAAGGGAGACTGAATACTTTTGATACATCAGCACACACAGCGTTTGGAAAGCATGAGCAAATTTTGCGGTTTGAAAGTGCCTACAGTTCTCTGTGTATAGGTGTGCCATTTTTAGCCTGCTATAGCCTTGAGCTTTGATCATATAGTTCACACAGTAGCTCAGGCTCAGCTGGATTCCTCTTTAACAGGCATGCAGCTGAATTATGCTATACTTGACTTGATAAACAAAAACATTGCTTGGAATATAAAATCAATTGCCTCTTTTCTGTTGCAATTTCGGATTTTACTCTACGGAACAAATTGTAGCAATTACTGACACTTAGCACATTTGCAGAAGTAACTGCTTATGGCTTTTCATTTCAGCCTTTATCACTGAAGTATGCTAATCAAGGGAAAGTAGGTGTGGCAACTGATTCAAGCCTCCTTAGTAATTCAGAGTTTCTTCCCAAATAGCATGCATTTGTCAGTAAGTCTGCAGTTGAGCCTCAAGTTTTTAACTCACGCGTCATCACGAAGTCAGGAAAGTTTTTGTGGTTGGTTTTTTGTTTTGTTTTGTTTTAGAACAAATGCAACAATGTTTAAAAACAGCACACACACACACACGATAAATAAACAATCAGTGCTTCCCTACTGCCACAGCAGGACAGGTCCAGCACTGCCCCAAAACAGCTCTGTGTTTTATTGATCAGGTTATTGTTGAGAAAAACAAGGTGATTCTTTTTAGTGGCTTTAGATGGAGAGAGCAGTTGGCTGTCGAAAGGAAACGAGTTTAGATATGAAATGTGGGACCATGGCTGAGAGAAGTAAAAGCACCTTAGAGCTACAGGAGTTGAGAGACTTGGTCCTCCACATTCAAACAGTGCAGGATGTGACAACAAACACAACACAGAGGGTTTCTAATGAATTATTTAATCGTATAATTTTTTTCAAAAAGCAAATATAACTCATACTAATAAAGAATTTTCTATTTGCAAGATTATCATTAAGAAATCATTTTACTGGGTTCAAAGTATAAAATACTTCACTGGATTCTAAGTTAAGTATTTCATACATCATGAATACATGTTGTTCTTATAAAATTAGTATAATAAACCAAAAGTATTATGCAAGTGTTTTGGATGTTCAAACTAATGTTCCGACTCAAAGTTTAGATATAAAGGAAGATTCTGTGTGTGTGTGTGTGTGTGTGTGTCATATCCATGGTACTGTTCATTGGATTCAGCCAGTGTTTTCTTATGTACGTGTAAAGGCTCAAGGCACACTCATCAGCCATATTTCATGATGCATAATTAACAAAGGCTCTTCCTGTTCCCCCAAGAACATCAATTATCTAATTATAACTCACTTGCTTATATTTCCCCAAAGATGCTGTTCTCCTGACATCAATAAGTGCATCGATAATTGTTTTCTATTGAGTAAGTAATTGAATAATTGGTTGAAGCTCGGATGGAGCGTTATTGAGGAGAGATGAACTACCAACAAGGGTCTGACTTAGAGGTTTGAAGCTTAATATTTGGTTATAGCCTCAAGTGGCTTACAATAACAGACTGCCACACAGAGCATCTAATTAGTTCTATGCTTAATCACTCTAGCAGGTCTCTAGAGAGCTGTAGAGAACATAGTATCCTGTAATAAATTATTGTGATGTGATGTCACTTTATACAAGGGAATCAGGAAGGGTTTTTTAATTTTACTGTAAATATGATGCCACAAGTGCACATCATCTAAGAAAGCTAGATCCCACCCCTCTAGTTGCTGGATGGAGTGAGCAATGCTCACACTGTCTGTTTTCTCAAGGTGTTCAACTGACAGATCTCACTTTCATGTTATCAAGAAAAGTATGAGAAGTAGGTCACTGTGTGTGTGTGTGTGTGTGTGCTGGCATATTACCTTTATACATAGACCTTAACCTACCCTCTCCCTCCTGCAGTCAAACACAGTGTTGCTGTTTCTCGATACTTGTTTTCCACAGGTGCTGATTTAGTAAGCGGAAAGGGTTTTTATTAATTTTTTTTTTTGCTAGAAGGTATAAGCAGTCCCATTGCGTAAGGCTTCCATGCTGTCCTGGCATTTGCACGCCTGCATTAAATCTTTGGTTTCTGCGTTAGCTTGTGGATGTGCTCCACATCCCAATTACTGAGCAGCTCAGCTGGCTCTGAGCCCCCCACCACTGCAGCAACATTGCCCCCTGCTGGGTCTCCCCTCGCATTCCGTTTTTCTCAACAACAACAAAAAAAAATCACAGTTCCTGCAGCACACACTTAAACACAGTCTCCATAACCATCACAATAAGCCGGGCTCTAGCACTGCAGGAAAAACACGAGGGAGGGAGCGCTGCTGCATGTTTATGAGGAAGATTATGCAGCAATGATATGTCTGCTGTATCTTGAGCTCTAAGGGAAGGGGTAGGAGAAGTGAGTTATGGAATTTTGATTTTTCTCTCTCTCTCTCTCTCTCTCTCTCTCTCTCTCTTTTTATACATTTCTTTTCTCATATTTCTACATCCCTTTCTCTTCTTTATGTCTGTCTTTGCTCCCAGAACCAACCCGCACCACCTGTGAGAATCCAGGAACACCTCGCTATGGCTCTATGAACAGGACCTTTGGGTTCAAGGTAAAACTCGCTGCACTGAAACAGCACCTATAGACCGAATGTGATTAAAGTGAATTCTTGTAGCCTTGATTAGTTTGTTGTGCATGAGCCTTGTTTGAACACGATTGTCACAATTTATTTGCACCTGATCTACTTAAAGACTTTGTAACATGATCCATAGTTGCAAGGCTTTGTGTGTGCATGCGCTTGGTGGTTCGGTGTCCTACAGTGTGAGCACAGCAGGACACACACAAGCCTGAATTCACTTCATGTCCTTAATGAGCAGAGAAATGGATTTGCTGCCAGAGCTGGGAAAATGTTAGTGTTTACTAATAGACTGGGTCACTATGAAGTTGTAAAATTGAAGGATTCCTTGAATAAGACAAATGCAAAAATAAAAAAATGCAGAAATGGGAATTTCAGGATTTCTAGTTACTATTGCTTGCAATCTTTTTTTAATTAAAGAAAACAGTGTTGGGATAGAAGGAATATCAAATAGAGAATTGATTGAAAAAAACTGAAGAAAAAAAATTATCTATAATGAAAAGAAATGAGAGAGCCTGTGTGTGTGAAGGCAAGCATTTTTCCCTGAGATACACCAGCATTAAGTATTCAACCCCTTAATATAATGCAGGGGCCAAGGCATGAAGAGGCTTCAGAGGACAGCGAAATATCAGGCTTTCCTGCCTCATAAATCATTTCACTGGATCTACTGACGCCCTTTCACTAGACGGCACGTAATGATATTAGAGTGCAGGAGATATTGTACCCTTCAGATAAGCAGCAGTGTCTATGGCACATCAGCCAGGTTCATCGCCAGGAAGAACGTGTTAATCAATTAATGTGCTGAGCCCATGTGTCACTCTGACACGTGTTAATATTTCACTCATCCGAGTCTGTCAGTCTAGTTAATATCAGAGCTGCAGTATACGCTCCACAAGCACAACAGGAAGAACCGACATAAATGATCACGTCACATAAAGGTGTTTTACATGAAGCTCAGTGGTTGTGATATTCAGTCGATATAACAGGGGTTATTAAAGTCACTAACCTGCCCGCCTAAGACAAGCAGAGTTTGGTGGTTTTATTAAGAATGATTAACGACCTGAAAAAAAAAAAAAAATTCTTGCTGACTTTTGTAAAAGTTTAATGTGTGTTTAACCATAAGGTGTTGTGATGCTTCTCAATGCTCTAAATATAGGTTGATCTTTAAACCTGCAAATGCAAATCGACAATGGAATGATCTGCATGATGATGGAACTGAACTAGCTTTATGTTGTAGAACATGAAGCTTTATGTGGTAGAACATAAAGTTAACATGAAAGGCAAGCAGAAGTAAGTGTAGCGTAAAACTGTCATAACTTGCCTGCTAACATTAACTGAAATGTAGCAAGCTGTTTAGTAACCACATGTTTAAAGATACCCACAAAAAATCAATATGCAAGATGCCAGAGTCAGATTTTTAATTGAGCTCCAGAGCTCATAGCCAGAACATTTGCCGATGTCAAGATATCCAACATGATGTGCTTAGATTATACTAAAAGCATCAAAATCAGGATAAGGACTATGCCTGTAAATTTCCCCATCCAGGAATTCATATACAGCCATACATCTAGCTATTACATGTTATTACATTACATTAGCAAGACTTTTTTAATCTAGTAACTAAGGTGTCCAGGCAACCAACAAATCACAGCTACACTGGAGCTTCCATTTACTAGGTGAGCTAGCTAATGATTTTATCACTCATCCTTTAGTACTGATGAATTATATATGTGTTACTGTCAGCCTGCAACAGTTGACCCAAGTTTAAATAAACAGTAGGTGCCTGCATGTTATTTACCAGAACAAACCTAGTGATTCTTCAAAAGCACAAGAAAATGGTGGCAGGAAAAGTCATGGCCCAGAAATGATAGAAAAGTGTTTGAGTTCAGCTCGATTAAAGCACTTTCCTCTTTTTATAGACTCCATCATTTGAAGTGTGTCTCTAGACTGTCCTCCAGAATACACATATATCCGAGGAGTACAACTACAATATCCCAGAGTGCTTATTTCAAACCTTCTTATAGAAAGTGGTCTTTGACTGATATCTGCTCATAGAGTGTGTGATGTTGCTTTCATGCTGCAGGTTGGAAGCATGGTGGCTTTCCAGTGCCAGCCAGGACACTTGCTTCAGGGTTCCACCACTCGACTGTGCCAAGCTGATCTTACCTGGAGCGGCACCCAGCCAGAGTGTATCCGTACGTTTCTCTGGTTAACATTATACCTGTTAATGTGTTTTTAAATTACATACATATGTTGGTGTTTGAGTGATAAAACATAAAATAGATAGAAAGGTGATACATTTAGAGCTGGTAGTCCCACACGCAGTCTCAGTGGGTTTGTGTATTATGTGCGTTCTATGATTGTGAGTGCCTGTTCCTCCAGCAGCAGGGTTTTACATAAGAGTTAGTCATTTATCCGTCATTTATATGTCGTTTATAAAGGGCTTGGCTTCTGCTTCTTTATATTTTGTTCTTTCATACTCAAAGAAGCCAAAACTGGAAATTGAGTTGAAAATTTTTCTGCGTTTAGGGACCACAGTGGGAGTCCTTGGTTATGTAAGAAGCCAGTTCTTTAAAGCCAGGCTTTCAGGATAATATACTGTAGTCCTTACTCTCTGCTCAAAATTGAATTTAAAGAACATATTGCTTATTAAGCCATAGCAATAAAATGGAAGAGAAATAAAGAGCATTATTTGCTTGGTATGCATTTTTTTCAGTCTGTAAACTAGTCTGGAAATAGCTGACTGCACAGTTAGTTCTTGTGACACAGGATTTTGTATGTATTACTGGCTGGTGTTGCCTGTTTGATTTGCCTTCAGCTGCTGATTAAAGTCTTCTTTGGGTTGAAGGTCTGAATTAGACAGCACCACTGCAGGGCAATATTTATGTCCTTCTAAATCATTTCCAAATCATTTGTCTTTTATGCTACCATCCAGTAATTCTGGTCATATAAAGCCATCTATTAAAATTAATCCTAATTACAATGGTTGTAATGAAAAGATCAAGATTAGCATATTGTTCTGTCATCAAACGCTACAAAATTCGGTCAGATGACAGAGCTGTGACCTTGCAGAAAGAGAAAGCCTTCACTCTGAACTTCTCATGAATACAAGCTCCAAAATGAACAGCATTTAAACAGCTTGGAGTGACTGTGTTGGAGAAAGGAAACAGCTGCCTCCCAATTTCACAAGACAGATTGCCATTCAGCCCAACAATTTCAGAAGCTAATTACATTTTGTTTCATATGTGACTCCCCCAGTGCACTGTCATTGTTTTGCAAAATTAGGAGATTGAGCAATGGGATAGCTGTAGGGGAAAACCAAGTTTGCAGCACTTTAATTGTATGTGATTAACTTGTCCTGTGATTAAATAGCCTTTGTATATTTCTGAGTAATCATGCCATTTTTGTCTTTTAGAATAATCACAATTTATTTTTAAACTCATACACTCTGTAATTTTGCTTACCCAGTGCAGCTGACTAGGTACCAAACATGCCATATCTCATAATCATGTTTGATTCCCCTCCCCTCTTTTTATCCATATTGGTAAATGGCTGCCCTTTGGGAGGAACAATAAAAACATTTCTAAAACAATTTGTAGCTTTATAGTGCTTGTTTAACCCTGCTAAGGCTGTATAATTTAACATGGCTCTATGAAATGTTTGAATGAATTAACATCTCGGTACTGAGAGTAATTATGTGTTTATTTTGCAGCCAGATTCATCACTACTGGTATATTCATCAATAAAGTGTATCAAAGTGTTGAGGCAAATCTGGGTTACTTTTGATCCTAGTGGAATAGTGCTGGAGGTGCAGAGTTGTGTTTCTTTCCTGTGCAGCATGCCAGTGGCTGCCACACTCTCAGCAACTGATGAGAGATGGACTGAGATAAGAAAGAGAGATGACCGCCAATGATCTTTGTTTTAGAAGGCACTGTGGGAGGAGATGGGATATTGCAAGTGCATCACCTGGACTGGAAATGAAGAACAGGGCTAGTGTTTGTTTCTCACTATTTGTCTTTCTTTAAATATATCCTTTTATTTCTTTGTGCTTTTCTTTCCTTCTTTGTTCCTTCAGCCCATAGTTGTAAGCAGCCAGATAGCCCACCTCATGTGGATGTGGTGGGGATGGACCTACCTGGCTATGGCTACACTCTCATCTACACCTGCCAAAATGGTTTCTTTATGTCTGGAGGTTCAGAGCATCGAGTCTGTAGATCTGATGGCACATGGACAGGGAAGATGCCTGTGTGTCGAGGTATAATATGTAAACTTTTTTTTAAATAGAACCATTCACTTGTGTAGTGCTTTTCTAGTATGTAGTGTGTGTAATAGACTAGTGTGTAGTAGACAATGTCTACTGCTTTACAGAAATCTTTGTGTAGATTTAGATCGTTGATGAGAAATCCAGAGGGAGCAGCAAGGAAAAATGACCTGAGACTACATGAAGAAAAACCTTTAGATGAACCTGATTCAGAACCCATTTCTGAGCGACACAGGATTCTGGGATCATAACTTATTACAGTTCAAACTTTGTGGATATTTTGTAGTCAAAATGAGGTTTAAAATCTGTTTCTACAAAAACATATTAAGCACTGATTTAGCACTCTCTAATACGGATCACATTTTGCTTTTCCACCACTTAAAATTGTCTTTTAAACGTTTTGACCTTTTTTGCAGGAAATTGAAACAGTTTTGTTAAAAGGTCATCTGGTTGGTGTGAGATCATTTTTATTTGGATAATAGAAAGGTCTTAATGAATTGCACTTGCTAATTGCACACATTTTACAACACAGCTTTTACCCAGATACACGCATCCAGCAGTGGTTGGTTTTGTCCTTTTTGATTCTCCAGTAATCAGTTTACCGACATTGCACGTGCAGTTAGAGACATTTGCCCTCACACATGGACTGGCCATTAAAGTAAATATTTGTATGATGTGTGGGGAAAGAAATAAAGGTGTGATAAGAATGGTGCCTGCAGCGTGCAGTGATTTTCTCCCAGCTCCTCCATGGCACCCTGCCGGTACTGCTGTGTGGGCACACAGCTGCACACTGCAGGTTTCCTCATAATTACTGCACACAAACAGATGTGAAAGGCAGCCAAAATAAAAGATTCAGTTCACAGTGTCCCGCCCAGCTCTGCACTAGGTCCGCTTACTTTAATCACCCTCTTCTCCTGTTTTTTGTATGCTTTTATCACAGACTGGAGAAAGTGATTGCATGTTCATACTAGTGCTTGATGTATCAGCAGTGTAACCCCCCTCCATGGCTTCTGCGTTTCTGTGATAAGTTTTATTTTGTAAGACGGAGAGATAGGAGAGTAACCTTTGCTAGATGCTGCTGCCCACAGGATTCTAGGAACTGTGCCAGTACTGTACAAATACTATCTGTGTATGTGCATTTTGATATAAAACATAAAAAACGAATGCTTTACTAATACATTTATTTATCCACATTCTAGCTGGCTCAAAGCTATCAGAGAAGCCTGTTAAGCCAGTCGCTGGTACGCCGAGTCCCAAGCTAAAAGGTAAGTTTTAAATAAAGTGTGATAAAAGACATTTTGTGCAGTATTACATTTCAAAGGCTACAGATTTAAGTCCACTCGCATTGAACAGTAAAGTAACAGCTTAATATTGCAGTGCTTCAGCTGTCCAGCGCACCAGCAGCTCCAACTCCTAACTGTCCTTGATGTATTCTAGAAAGAAGTCCTCTTGAGGAAGAAGTAGCTAATAAGTAGGACAGTGGTTCCACTCAGTTTGATACTAAAGTGGCCCAGCAGTCGGGCCACTCACAAACTCTTCGGGAGCTGTGTGATAATCCTCCTCCTTTTTTGCCTGACCTTCATCAGGCACAGCAAGGATCTAACATTTATGTGCTCCATGAGCCAACGCTGGGGGAAAAAAAAGAAAGAAAGAAAGAAAAAGATGCAGCTGATCATTTGCAAAGTTTTGGCATGTATGATGCAGCTGTTCTCAAGTGTGCTGGGACCAGGGCCCATTTCCATGGTGTGAGACTTAATCAACGATCCTTTTTGATTTAGTTGTTAATGAATAAAGTGTTATTAAATGGAGGATTCTAATTTAGTGCTCTTTTTGAGTATTTTGAGTGCTGGGTGCTCTACTTCTAGCCAGTATGGATTTACAGGGTTTCAAGAAATTTTAACAGATCCAGTTCTATCACACATTGATCAATAAATTTCCAAAGGCCAAATAAAATCATACAGGCTATCAAGTGAATGTGAAAACCTAAATATTTCTGCCTAGGCTCATGTCCTACAAAAATCCCATCATTCAGTTCTGCTTACTCCTCACACAGTAAATAAATGTCATGCTTTCAGGTTTTGATCCCGTTGCTGTGGTGAAATAAACATAAGCATATTCAATTCAGTTTGTAATCAGATACTAATTGTTTCACTTCACAAGAAACTAATTGAAGTGATTAAGGCTTTGGCCTTTTCCAATTAGATTAGTTTTGGATTGTATCCAGTAAAAAAGACAAAAGTCTCTCAATTCACTAGACATAATAATAAGAGGAAATCACGATGCACGATGGATATTGACTTTTAGTATTAAAAATTATTTATGTATTTACTGTCACTTGCGGAAAGGCCAGTTTTGTGTGTGTTTCGGGGCACATTAGTAACACAAAATTGAGATTAGAGGCCTGTTTATGGATTTTTAAGCTTTTATACAGATATTTATTTAAACATCTAGTGTAACCATGTACTTTCTCTAAGACTTTATCGCTTCAGATCATGACTTGTTCTGTTTGTATACATAACGGCAATAACTGCTTTATTTTTGTTCCAGCTTAATGTCTAATCCTCTCTCCTTGGTTGTTTGTTCTCTCAGTCCCAGATGATGTATTTGCTCCAAACTACATATGGAAGGGCTCATATAACTACAAGGGAAGAAAGCAACCAATGACTCTGAGTATCACAAGTTTTAATACAACTACAGGTCGGGTTAATGTCACATTAACTAGCAGCAACATGGAGCTGCTGCTTTCAGGTTGGTTTATCTGTCAAATCAAACGTTTGTTGAACAGATACAGATAGTCATTTCTGAATATAAAAAGAGATCAGTCACCAAAAGCATTTAAACAGGATATAGATGGAACTCTAAAATTATTGGCAACCTTCAAGAGAATGTGTGTGCAAATTAAACATTGCGTACAGTAATTAGTACAGTAGTACAGTAAAAGTTTCTACCATTTAAACACCTGTAGAAAGATTTTTTTTATTCTCGAAGGTACTCCTTTGTTTCAAAGAAAAATGGAGGAAAATTGTCATACACACATTTTTAAAATTGTCTTCTCTCTCCATGATATCTTTTTTGCCCTTGACTACTTACTGCCCTGGAGTAAAAACACTAGATCCCCCCCATAAAATTTATTTGTCATTCATCACCATGGGGAACACCGTTGAGCTTTCAATAGAAAAGATAACGATGCTTGCTTACCAGCAAGGGGAAATGGATATAAAAATGAATAAGCAGATAAAGTACAGTTAGGATTATTAGGACTATACAGAATTCAGTTCAAACAATAGAATTGTATTCTCCAGTATGTTTTCTCCAAGCTAGCTTAGTGCTCTTATTGGGCTTCATCACATACAGTAGTGTAGGCTGCACATGATTTAGCAAAAGATAAATTACTGTTTATTCAGTTTTGCTCGGGGTACCAAAAATGATTGAGTTGACGGTTGTGGTGATTTTGAAATGTTTTAAACTACAATTATAATTATAAAACAGTTCAACTATACACAGTTTTCAGTCAATATAATGTCAAATTTTAATAATATCTGACTATTTAACAAGCCAAAAGAACTGAAAATCAGCCCATTGTTTTCAGCCTGCATGAACTGTGTTTTGTTGGATTTATCTGTTTGAAAGCAGGGCATGTTTTCTTTCCCCTTAATGACCCTATTTAAATGCCTCAGTTCAAAAGTTAAACCTACTCCTCTGCTGTGTTCAAATGAAATATTCATGCTATTTGAGAGAACTTTGACATTTTCCACCATCATTAAACTTAATCTGTCTCTCTCACCTTTCTGATTTCCATCTCTGGGACCGTCATCACATAGCCAACTCTGACATCCTTTGCATTCTTTAATGAATCTCAGCCATTTCAACTTGGAAATGAACACCCGGTTGCCAGTAATTACATGGACTGCTAGTCATACATGAGAAGTCTACAGAATCAAAACAGTCATATTGTAGTTGTGCTGAATTTCAGAGAATGTAATGAAAGAGAGTAGAATGAGCTCAGTTCAGTACAATGGACTTCATTGTAGCAGTAGATATAAGGGGCACTATGAAGCAGGTACATGTGAGTTAGTTTTCTGTTTTCCGGTATGGCCTTTATTGTTATAGTGGGATGATAACAGTGTGGATTACACCTGGCACAGGAGAGACAGACAGATGTGGTAATAGAATCTGCAGTGTTCAACAGTGTTTTGATAGGTGATTCTTCTCTGCCTCTGGATACAGGCGTCTACAAGAGCCAGGAAGCGAGGTTGATGCTGCTCGTGTACGACGTGCAAGCGTCCTCTACTACCACACTAACCAGGATGAAGGAGGAACAGTGGTCACTGGATGGTTTTGTAAGTGCTCAAAATGGAAAATCATTATATATTGATTGACTCCGCTTGTGTTTTTGACCATAAATGTATAAGTCTGATAGTTAAGTAAAATGTACCGTATTTTCCGCACTATAAAGCGCACCGGATTATAAGGCGCAGTCTCAATTATGGGGTCTATTTCTGTACTTAACCCACACATAAGGCGCACTGTATTATAAGGCGCATGCTAAAACATACGGTCTACAAAAAAGGTAACGGAAGCAAAACAGTGAGTTTAGTTCAACTTTATTCTACTATTTAACAATACACACATTATTTTTTAATCAATCTTCTCCCACAAATCCATCAAAGTCCTCATCTACTGTGTCTTCTTAACTTGGCGCAGTTTATTTTCTTGCTTCCTCCACTTCCGAACCATAGATTCACTGATGTTGAATTCTTTCGCAGCTGCTCTATTCCCATTTACAACCGTGTAACTGATAGCCTGTAGACAAACAAATGTTGTCGTCTTCTTCTTCTGATTTTTATTGGCGGATGAAAACCAACTTAAGGTGCATTTACCGCCACCTACTGGACTGGACTGTGGAGCGCATAATGGTTAGGCAGAAACAAATGTGGTTTTGCAACATACCGGTAGTATACCTACCTACCGGAGGCGTGGCGGAGGTAAGCGTACGTACTGTAGTATTACGTAATGTTCTCTGATTGGTTTATCGCTGCCAGCGTACATAGTGTATGTATTACATCCCTGTGTCTGCGGAAATGGTCCGACAGTCAATCAAGCAGAGTGCTTACCAAAGTGGCACAACAACATTATTACAGATTTTTGGAACTCACACTGCACACATAAGGCGCACCGGATTATTAGGCGCACGGCCGATTTTTGAGAAAATTTAAGGCTTTTAGGTGCGCCTTATAGTGCGGAAAATACGGTAATTATATTGTATAGCAGGACAGTTGTTAAATTGGTCAGTTACTGTCATAAAGTAAAACAAATTTCTGACTATATAGCTGAAGATCCTATGTTTGATAGAAGCATCTTTTTCACTCAGGTATCTCCTGAACCTGATGGTACCACCTATGTCTTTCAAGGCTTTATACAGGGTAAAGACTATGGCCAGTTTGGCCTACAAAGGCTAGGTAATGTATCCTGTTTATATTTTTTTGCATTATTCTCTTATTATTTATCTTTAATATTGTTATATACTTATATTCTGGGAAAATTTTATCCTGCATAATCATTATCATTAATATTGCAACTACACAGGCTGTCTGCACGCTTAACATTTATAAACTCATTGTGCACTCACATGAAGAGATGATCACTCAGATCTGTGAGTGTTATGGCTGAGAAGTGCTTCAGGGTAATTAGCATAGTTTTAGTGACTGCTCTTTTTTGAAAAGGTTCAATTTGGCTGAATTGTTGAATGTTATAATATGCTTTGGTTTTGGTTTCTTAGTACAATTCTGCCACATGCACCCTGCAACACACTGGTGAGGATTTAGCTGAGTGTGTCAGAGGGCATTTAGAAATGCACTTTTTACATACATTACTGTTTCTTCGCTGTTCATTAGTACTTCAGGGGACAAAAGTACTTAAAAATATATTGTAGCAGACCTGTCTGTAGCTCATCGAATTTAGTTTTGTGAACATGAATCTGCTCGACTTCTGTAACAGAGGAACCTCGACTGTGGTTTATCCAGTCACAGGTATTTATGTAAATTATTTAGCTGCTTATTGGACCTGAGACTAGGTACAGGGCTAAAACAAGAAGTCTTCCTCATTTTGTTTACCTGTTTTTTATGACAGAACTGATGACATGGCTTATTTTTTTAAAATGTCAACGATGAACACAGATTGTTGAGAGATGACAGTCACAGAACTATAAAGTAATACAGTCACAGTAATATAAAGTGACACTATAAAATAAATCATAGTTTAAAAACATAGTTTAATTATCTTTTTTAAATGTGTGCGTATTTCTAGCCACAAACTAATCAGTATTAGATAAACAGTACTGTAGTACCCACTCAATCATGTTTATTGCTTATATCATTCTAAGGAAGGAATTTATATGGACGTCTACAAAATTTAGTTACATGCCCTTCCATATATTAGGATAAGTATGCATCTTAAAATACATACAGTAAAAGAAAATCCAAACGTAAAGTTGCCTGTGTGGTCTTTTTACAGCTCAGAGAGCTAAACACCCTGAAGGTTCATAATAATTAGGTCAGAGCACTAGAGAATGCAGGAGCTTTTCTCCTCTCGTTGCAAAGTTGCTGTTTGGAGAAAAGAGTAACTCACAACGACAACAGAACAATGCCTCCCTTCTCATCTCTCAGCTTACTGGCAAAGTTTTGTTCTGTGTTTTATTGTGTGAGGAAAGCTATGAGAGTGTTTTGATCCTATTTTTCTGTTTTCCCTTCCCACAGGTTTGAACATGTCGGAAAGTAATAACTTGTCAAATCCGCCACATGGTACAAACAGTAGTTCTGTGGCCATAGCAATCCTTGTGCCTTTTTTCGCCCTGATTTTCGCAGGCTTCGGATTTTACCTCTACAAACAGAGGTAAGTGTGCAGAAGAATTAGAATTTATACTCATTTACAAAATTACCACTGTAAGCAGGAAACTCTGTTTTTAGGTTGTTCTTTTTGGTTGTTGCAACGTTCAGACAATCGCAGTTGTCTTTTTTCCAATGTCCTAAAGATGTCCATTAATGGGAAGATAATCATAAATAAATAAATAAATAAATAATACTGGGGGGAAAACAGATAAAGACTGCCCATATACGAGAATAAAGTCATTTCAGAATTAGCTTTTTGTGTGTAGCACAATATATATAATATTTAGTGCACGTTTAAATGTTTGGTTTACATTAGCTAAAGCCTCAAATTTAGCTGTAGCTTAGTATTACCTGCTATTAATTCTCTTGTCCTCATCTTCTATTGTCTTTTAAAAGGACTACCCCTAAAAATCAGTACACAGGTTGCTCAGTGCATGAGAACAACAACGGGCAGGCTGCCTTCGAGAACCCAATGTACAACACCAACACAAAGTCAGGGGAGAGCAAAGCCGTCCGCTTCGACCCCAATCTAAACACAGTCTGCACAATGGTATAATGAGGACCACCGGACACAATAACAATGTTCATTTGGGGGTTTTTTGTTTGTTTTTTTGTTTGTTTGTCTGTTTGTTTTTGGGGGTTTTTTCCAAGCTTTTGTCATTTTTTTTAACCAACCCACTGGATATAATGGTGTCCCAGGCAGGGATAAATTTCATTGAGCTGATGCACTGTTACCCTTCCTGTGATATTTAAAGCACACTCTTCAGGAACTGTGATTTGACCATGTGCATCTACAGAGGACATGAAATCTAATGAAGGGTATACCAATTAAAGTTTTCTTTGGTTTTTTATCTAGTCTGCCCCTTAAAATCCTAAAAATCTTCAGTCTTCACAGCAGAAAGTGTGGAGAGTTCTACGGTTATTCCGTCTGCACTCTGTGAGTGCTTCTTCACACTCAACTGGGTCTTTTTGTAAGGAAAAAGGGATCTGTAAATCCAATTGCATATATACAAGGATCAGCCACCATCTATATTTTTGTGCTATGTACCACATGGGAGACATTGAAGGTTGAAAGCAAATACTGAGAGTTTATGAAGAAACTATAAAAGTGTGCTGTTTGTATTGAAAGAAATAAATATTTGTTGGTTAATTCTTTGGTGATTATGATACTTTTTTCTCAATTTTTTAATGAATATTCCCCTTAGGTTTTAGTTCTCACTGTACATTTGTATCTTTGTTTGGATCTTGAGGTGGGCTGTGATGTGCGATGTGTTACAGTGAGAAAGCAAATGTGTCAAAGGCTGACATTTTAACAGTAGAGCACTGGCTTTTTTCTTTACCTCCTCCTCCTTTTTTTTAATCTGCTCTTGTTTCTCAGTTCAGTTTTTCATGTCGGTTCACAGCACTACAACACTCTCGGACAAATGTCAGCATTTTGAACCTGAAGTCTGCAGATGATGTTATGAGTTTATTGTCCTGATTGTTCAAGTGTCATTGTATTCCATCACTTTTCAGCTAAATAGATTTCGAGTCATATCTCGACATCATTTTGTTGGTTGGATTGCAGTTGTTGGTATTAAATTATTTGTATAAAATGAAATGCACTTGGCATTTGTACCTAGATTTTTATACAGTCTTAGATTAACCTGACATTAATTAGCATGCATGTGTTAACTATGTAACGTTGCAGCAGTGTGACATGTTTATCAAGTCCATATGGGCCGAGGAGCACTGTTCAGATTCAGTCTGACATTGACATGATATAAATATTCATTAGGGGCAACTTCATGATATTATGGGTGCGATGGATAATCAGTTTTTAAATCCAGCTTAGATTTACTTGGATCTGTTTTAAAAACTTTTTATGATAAAACATAAAATGTTTGTCATTATTTCCAAACAGTGATGTCATTTCTCTGATAATCGTTCTCCTTATCAGAGACAGAACTGCTGTATTGTAGCCCGCTTTAGTATTTTTTCCCTTCAGTGCCATAGTTTTCATGTTAAACCCTTGCTAGACGTGATTGCAACAGGGTCAGACTACCTCAGTTCCGTGCTTCCAGGCCCTCAAGCTGTGAGATTCATTCCAGTGCCTTCTAATGTACTGTACCTCTCATCACATTCTCCCTGACCAACAGGCCATACTAGTGACTCGAAAAGATTTCAGCGTTACATACAAATAAGCTGTTTAGTAAACTGCAGACTTCAGGGCACTGATTCTGACACGAATGTCCAAAAGTCCCCAAATGTAACAAATTAGTCTGTGATTTTTGGAGCATCTGTTTTTATTGCTGAGCATCAGGCACAGGGATTCTGCAGCATTGCACCTCATATACACTGTACACTTCCAGAGCTTCTTACCATTGTAGTTTAATAAATTGGTGTATTTTCTAACATGGCTGGTTTTTACACAGTGCCTACCAAAAGAAAATTACATGAGCCAGGTCTGCTGCTTTTTCCTTCTTCTCATTGTTCTGTCTTTCATCTGTCAGTTTATTTTCTACAAACTGAAATTTGTGTATCCAAAAATATGTGGACATGCTTCGTCCTGCCCCAGAACTCCTGCTCAAGAGGAACGACCCCTCTCACCATGAGCCGATTGGCCCCCTTTCTTTTCTGTAACAGACTGCAATAAAAGAAGACACCCAAACAATCAAGGAACAGACTCTTTCCAATCAAGAAGATGAAAATTTGCAGTACAGATGGGGACTCCCTCTATGTTAATGCATTAAGATAGATATAAAAAAAAAAGAGGAAAACTTTAAAAAAAAAAAAAAAAAAAGTTTTTGTAAAGAAATATATTTTTATGGAAAAATTATTTGTAAAATGTATGAATCTATTATGTAAATTTTCAATGCAATGTAAGATTAAAAAAAGGCTAATTCCTTTTGTAACGTGTGTTCCTTGTCTGGTGATGTGCATGTGCCTGGTTTTAGCAGCACAGACTGTGACAGCTGTGACATTCAAAACCTAAAGGGTCTATTCAGTATTAATTATTGACATGTCATTGGATTGTTTAGTCACACTACTGATTTTTTTTTAATGTGCAACATTCTCTGTACTGTAGGGCACAAGCTCCCTGTAAATGGCAAAATGATCAAAAACAAATCGACAATCAGTTTAACTTTAGCATTGCTCTGATGTCAGAATATGACTGTTTGACTGACGTGTTCCGTCTCAATCGGTTGCACTCGGAGCAGAAATGAGAAGCTCTAAGATTCCCCGCTGGTTCGGCCTTTCTCATTTCCCTTTGACTCAGCCTTAATTACTCTGGCAGGGCCTGCGGCAATAAATTGTATCCCTGGCTCCACCTGTGACAGCTTGGCTTTAACCATCAGTCATGTGATAGGTTTTTTGCTGAGCTCATAAATGACCAAATGGAAGCAGTGTATGCGCAGAGAGCTACACATGGACTGGGATTCAAATCAGCTAGCTCTGGAGCAGAGCCAAGCTAGTAAAATGGACTTTCATGCAATAGCTGAGAATTAATAGTTTCCCAAGATAATGATATCTGGAGTATAAGGAGTTTGGGTGTTTTGCCTTTCTGTAATGTTTAACCAAAAATTGGCTAAACTATAATACATCCTATTTATTTGTGTCAAAGAAATGATTATGTGCAAATATAGTATGTATACTATCCGGCTAAATATAGTTTTCAACTATATGCAGCATTCTGAAAACAAATAACAAAGGAAGAAATAGTGATGACAAAGCACATTTGTGTGAGCACTGAATATTTAAAATAGACCTAGTAGAAATGACTGATAACATATAGAATATCAATGCATGCTTCAATTTGAAAGACAGAAGAAAACAAGGGGTGGTTTTATTAGTAGTAAAGTAATATGCTTTCCATCAGTGTAAAAAAAATTATGCCATGAATTCAAAGAATTTTTGTGCTAATGAAAAACAAATTGGGTCACACCATTAGAAAGAAAATGGTGTCCTGCTTAGGAAAGTGGGAAATGCTTAAAGTTCTTTTTGGAATTCAATGCCAAAAGCATGTTAATTTTCATCTTTGTTTAGTATTTGTCACTAATCTTTGTATGAAATCACAAATGTACCTCAGATGTGAGCTTGTTTGATGTGCAGTGTACGTTAGCATGCAGATCTTATGTTGGACAAGGAGACCGAGGAGCAGAAAGATCTGTCCATCCTTTCATCTCTCTACTGCCATATTTCAATCTAAAAAGATCAGACAAAGTTTGATTTGAGACAAGGTAATTTCAAGCCTACTTCAAGATTAAAGTGTATGGTAATGAATGTTTTGCCACTGTGAACCTTGAGGTGATGCAGCAGATCTTCCATAGATCAGCTTCAAGTTAGACCCTGCAGTGTCTAATATGTACACACCAATCAGCCATAACTTTTACACTCACTCACTCACTCATCTTCTACCGCTTATCCGAACTACCTTGGGTCATGGGGAGCCTGTGCCTCAGGCGTCATCGGGCATCAAGGCAGGATACACCCTGGACGGAGTGCCAACCCATCGCAGGGCACACACACACTCTCATTAACTTTAACACCACTTGCACCACTTGACCCATCAAGACTTATACTCCACAGGACCTCTGAAGGTGTGCCGCAGTTTCTGGCACCAGGATTTTAGTAGCAGATTCTTTAAGTCCTGCAAGATGCGAGATGGGGCCTCCATGGATCAAACTTGTTTGTCCAGAACATCCCACGGATGCTCAATCGCATTGAGTCAATACCTTGAACACTTTTTTTTCAGTGTTGTAGACTGTAATAATCTGCTGAAAGAGGCCATTGTCATTATGGAATACTATTGTCATAAAGGGTTGTAATTGATCTGCAACAATGTTTAGGTAGAATGTGTCAAAGTAACATCTACATCAATGCAGGACCTATTGCCGAGAGCATCACACTGCCTCTGAACTTACCTTCTCCTTATAGTGTATCCTAGGTTTCTAGGTTAAAAGAGTAGTTTAAATATATAAAAGATTGGACCTATAATTTTCTTTTATTAAATTCTGATAAGACAGAGATATTGCTTAACAGTCTAAAAACCAGTACACAGAAGATGTTAGAAGGCAATCCTTTGAGGATCCTGCAGTATCTAGAGATGTACCAGCTCTACTTGGATTCCACTTCATAAACATTTCGGACAAAGAGAAGTTGCCAACCCCATGAGGACCTTGTGGAGAAAGAAAATGTAAAAGAAAACATGATTCATCAGACCAGACAACCTTTTTCCATTGCTTCCTGGTCCAGTTCTGATGCTCACATTCCCATTGCTGGGTGCTTTCAGTGGTAGTCAGGGGTCAGCATGGGCACTCTGACCGGTCTGTAACTATGCAGCAAGCTGTGATTCATTGTGTATTCTGACACCTTTCTATCATAGCCAACATGAACTCTTTCAGCAATTTGTGCTACATCACACTAGTGGGCTAGGACAGGTTAGTCTTCACTCCCCATGTACATCAATGGCATCTAAACAGGTTCTATATAAACAGCTCTGGACAAATGGTGGATTTGCAAGAACATATGGCGATGTGTGTTTTTAAGACGACACTGCTGTTGAAGGTGTTGATTTCTTTTCAAAATTAGCACACCTCTGAGTTGTGCTGCATATGGAGCAATTTGCAGGTTTATATGTTTAATGTGCTCAACCTAATGCATTATTATTTATGAAGTTAAAAACTAGGGGCAGGGTGGCTTAGTGGTTAGCATGTTCGCCTCACACCTCCAGGGTTGGGGGTTCGATTCCTGCCTTCGATTCCTGTGTGTGTGGAGTTTGCATGTTCTCCCCGTGCCTCTGGGGTTTCCTCCGGGTACTCCGGTTTCCCCCCGGTCCAAAGACATGCATGATAGGTTGATTGGCATCTCTGGAAAAATTGCCCATAGTGTGTGATTGCGTGAGTGAATGAGAGTGTGTGTGTGCCCTGCAATGGGTTGGCACTCCGTCCAGGGTGTATCCTGCCTTGATGCCCAATGACGCCTGCGATATGCACAGGCTCCCCGTGACCCGAGAATAGTTCGGATAAGCGTTAGAAAATGAATGAAAGTTAAAAACTACACAGTCATACGTATTGTAGATGTACCAAATAAGCCTTTTGTCAAGGGAATATTTGTTTAACATTTTTGAAAAACAGGTGTAACTTTGAGTTTTACAACACTGGGAATACTAGCAAAGCCTGTGTTAAGGATAAATAAGAACATCTGTTTTTTTTTTATGAGAAAATAATTAACATGAGGTTGGTATGATGCCAGCGGTTTTTGTTTTCTATAACATTGTGTGTTTTATTCTTCACTAAACACTTGGACAATTTGTTTAAGGACATTTTATTTACTTGCTTTATAATTCCAACCAAATAAGCTCATATTTCTTCTCTAACAAGCAGAGACAGATGACTCTTAGATTGTCATATTCAGAATAGCCATGCTTGATTATCATCAACCGATTCCAAACTGCTATATCCATTCACTACTTATACAGAATACAGAATGCAAATGTACACATGGATCCACAAAGAGAGTGAATGCAGATGTCTCGGCCATGTTCCCTCAGCGTATCTGTCTGTGCCAAAGTGCTGATGAGATCACCAGCAGCCGGGTAGAGTGTCTCATCTAAACTTCAGACAAAGGCTTCAGAGCAAGAGATGTGAAAGAAGACATTCCTGTAAAGGATAAAAGGCCTATCGAGCACTGATGGAGGAAGCAGTCCACAAAGGCAAGAAGGTGATCTGAAAGACTGTGTGGCAAGAAAAGCAGAACATAAAACTATAGAGACAAGAAAGGAGAGAGGTTCAGAGTAAAGCTGCACATTTGGGAATAAAATAATACTGTGATTTTATTGCAAATGACTTGCGATATATTAAAAACACATTCATAAATGAGGTAATGACTGAAACACCCTCTGCGTTAGTATTAACCAAACTATATTGCTATAGTAAACTATATTAATGTATGTATAATATAATATTAACTGCCATATTTGTTGGATCATGTGTATAATATTATTTTGTATAATGTAATATGGTATATGATATGTCTCTCACATGGGTCAGGCACTACAATACCAAACATCAATGGCGTTTAACCAATAATGTATAGTGGAGGATATGAGAAGGAAGTTTCCCTTTTCTTGTTGCTGAAGGTCACTTTCCTTTCTGCTTGCTGGAGAGCAAGTATCTCCTGTCTTGAGATTTGATGGATGTCTCATTCTGGGTGCCATATAAGAATGGATGCGCGCCAAAGCCTTCTGCAGTAAAGCTCACAAGAGAGTTGTGATCATTTCCAATTAAAAGTAAGCTATTCAGTTGTCAGGTGGGAGATACAGGAACTTCACGTACTCGAACTCCACATCTCCTCACATGAAAGGTAATGTGATTGGAATAGCCTTTTCCATTCATTACACAAAGCGCTGATTTATGCAAAATACTTTAACACAACGCAGTTAGGACCAAAGGACAATGTAAGGGCACCAATGATGACTTCTATGCATCAAACGGTGGTGCTTCACTAAGTCATAATTACCTTACAAATGCATTCAGGAGTCAGAAGTGTACTCTAAACATAACTGAACAAACTGTATCTTTTAGTTGGTCCGGTTTTGGGGTAAAAAAAATCACATTTTTTTCAAGAAATAAAAAATGAATTCTAGATTAAGTCAAGCAGCCAAGAAATGTTTGATGTACATAATCAGGATTGGGTTTTGCCTTGGAGGTACGAGGCTAATGCACTAACAAGATTATGACCAATTATCATGCAAAAGGCAGGCTGAAATCAACACAAACCAAATGTGTCATAGATGATTGACTGTATTAGTTTTAAGGGGATTTTCTGTGTAAATGATGTTAACACTGGTGTAATGCTATTATATTTGTAGCAAACTCCACCAGTGAAAGACCTCTTTTCATTTATTTATATATCTTTTTCAGGATTCACTTCATGGTCAGAGACTCTGTCAATCCAGTGCCTATCCCAGAAAACACACGGAAGAAGGCAATAATACAACATGATGTGCAAGGCAAGACACACAAATACACACATTCATTTGTTCAGGGCAAATTAAAATCATCAATTTACTGTGTTTTGGGGAGATGGGAGGGAAGCATAGAACCCAGACGATTTGGGGAGGTAGGAGGCAACCTCAAAGTTATTAACATCAATAAATTAAAACGGATTGGACATAATAATTTTAATTTAAAGCATCAAGTCGTTTAGTGTGTTAGCTTCCTCTCTGCTCTAATTTATTGTTCCCCATTGCCCACCCACCAAACATCCTTCCTGATTGATGATTTCTCTTCCACTTACCACATAGCATTACTTATTTGTTATAAATTTTAGCTTTCATATATCAGGTATGAAGACAGAAAGAGTAATGTCTGTAGATTTTGCATTATGTATTTTATTGTGTGTTTTGTGTATTTTATTGTGTATTTTGTCTTGTATTGTTTTGTATTTTGCATCTGTTGCACTTTAAGTTGCTAGAACTTAAGTCCTTAGCTTTATGTCATTTTATGTAGCACCATGGTCCTGGAGAAATGTTGTTTTATTTCACTGTGTACTGCCTCAGCTATATGTGGTTGAAAGGTCAATAAAAGCTCTCTTAATTTTACTTGATGCTTTGGACTCATTCAAATTGAAGAAATGTGTTGTTTTGTTTTTTATTTTAACATAGAGGTATAAAGTCTTTTTCTCCATTTAAAAACAAAAGGGGATCAAACTTTTATAGTCAGATTCTGATTTTTGTTTCTGATCATTTTGAACGCATGATGAGATTTTACCCACACACATTTACACTTCAGTCAAAGGTGGTCAGAAAGTCTGAAATCAGGTAGATGTATTGCACATTACTATGCAAATTACTTCAGTACATTCAAACACTTCCAGTGTTCCTCATCCCTTTTGGTTGATTTTGAGCTATATTCGATATTTAAACTCTTCTGTATTCTGACTTCTTAAATTACATTTCTAAAAGGCCCGGCCAGTTTATTGAAATTGCCTTCATGCAGTTCACTCATGGGACGAGAGCTTTTCGGTTGTGTTTAGACTAAAAATTAGCACCGTTCATTTAAGCCTTATAATATTAGGGGGAAAAAATCCAGAATGACAAAGTAGAATGTGTTTTTCCCGTCTGCCAACTGCAATGCAATGTAACAGAAAAAAGTTTACGCTGATAATAATATACAAATAAAGCATACTGTATAGACAAATAGGTGCAATGGCCTTCAGTATACTCCTTTTAAATCATCTTCTCTTGTCTAGCTAATGGATGCATGCAATAAATCAATAGAAAAGGCATACGTTTTATGTTAAAGAATCCAGTCAAATTAAAATTGTAAAACTAAAAAAAGAATCATGCCTCTTCATTATCAAACGTGATCCCCTTTAATTAAACAGTTAAAATAACGTAATAAAAAATTGCAAATTTTTGACTTTCACTTGAAGAAATATTTGGCTGAATATTTTTGGCTGTACATAAGTATATTACTGTAGGTAAGTATTTTATCCAAACTTTCACTTATATATCATTTTTCAGGAGTCATTCAACCCCTGTGGAGATGGCAAATTTCTGTGGCCGTTTAGTCATTGCCATGCTTTTAGTATTCTGTTTGAGTTTCCTTAAAGCAGAAAAAAAAAATTTTTTTTAAAGATTTTTACACTTTTACACAGTTTTCTGAGAGTGCTGGAAAAAAGGGAGATCCAATCAAAATGCATTGTGGATTCAGGAAGTTTTTTAGATGGTGCAGTGATATCAAATATATATCAAGGATTTTATCCATATGCCAGTGTATAAAAGTTTCTTTATTAATAATAAAGCTCACCTTTTGAGTAATACTAGTCCAAAAAGTCTGTAATATTTTCACTCGTGCAGGCACCTGAGGTGAACTTTATATAATAAAGCCTTGGACTCCTTCCTCAGAAATTTCTCTTCAGCGAATTCAGTCGGTCAAAAAGTAATTTCAAAGAAACCACATCCAGACGTGTGTCTTGTGGTTTCCTGTGATGTTCCTCAAATTCATCTGAAGTGTCTTAACCAGAGTAGCAGCACAAGAATGTTATTCAGAAGGGTCACCACACTGCAGCAGCAGTGGTCAATGAAAATTTACAGGCTATGTGCAGCATGATAAAAACTTAATGGTAATGCTTTCACACATGCAGTGATTTTGTCTCAGCAAATCTCCAGTCGCTGTACAATGAAGTTGACAGTAGGAGTTCTTACTATTGGTTGGCATAGTAAAAACATTTATCAGTGGGTGGCACAACTATCATTCCACCTTTGACAACAAATCGGTTTACTTTCATCTGAAATAAATGCTTATGGTAAGAGAGAGTGGTATAGAGAGTGTTGGAGATATACAGTATGTATTCATTATATTATATAATACATCCAGGTTACTCTGTGATCCAGGTTACTCTGTGACTCTGTGATCTGAGAATATGTGTAAATGTTGCATTGATGTAACTACAACCTTTATAAATTATGGGAACATGAGAACATTGCACATGAGAAACATGAGAACATTGTGTGAGCAAAAGTGTAATAACATTGCAAAGCAAACCATTATGACGGTAAATGTTTAAGACACTCCAAATATATTATAGTTTAAACTCCTGTTTGGAGTTCAGTTTAAGTTCTCTACGCCAGATCCAGGGTTTTTCAGTTTATTTTGCAACAGTTCTAATTGTTGCACAAAACAGTGCATTAGCTAAGAAAGATTGATACAGTAGCCACAAGAATGATCTGCATAAACAGAAAAATAGTCTTCTCTAGAAACAGATGTTCTTCTTGTGTACAGTGCCTTTAGTCACTAGTCTATTAAATTCGACCAATTCACAACATTAGACCTCCTGAAGTGCTCCAACATCTCATTTTTCACCATCTCTCCCTCTACAGCTGTGCCACAAGAGAATTTCTGTAGATGACATGAAAAAGATGTTGTATACAGACTCCACAGGAAGGCAGCCAATACGGTCCCTTGGTGAGCCTGTTGTGCTCATAGTCATATCTGACACACAGTCATTAAGTCGCACAAAATGGTCTGCCAGTCATGATACGATGGATTCATCCATCTACATCAGCCAGAGTTTCTTCTGCAACATCAACAAAGGTGCCAAATGGTGTCAAATGCAACTGAGAAAAGTCACAGTACATAATCCTCACTGTGTTGCCTGTTTCACTCTTTACTAGGATGTAATGATTTTAATCATGTATTCAGACACATTTTTGGCCCGGTTCTACCATAACTATCACAGCTATGGACTGCTAATAGCTTTTTGTGTAGGCTTTATTCCACTAAAGAAGGTTTTGTTAGCTTTTATCTAGGATGGAGCCATGGTGACATCTTATGGACATTTATAGCAATGGCAATTTAGTTTGATGCCTCAGTTAAAATGGCAAAAGTTCCACTATCAGCCAACAAACCATATTTACTATGGCTTTTGTATTCTTCTTCTGATTGTTTATGGACATTAAACTGCATAATGGATGCTGCTGTAAAATCCTGTACCGGAAAAAAGGTATTTTATTGATCACAGTTTTGAAGGATCATAATGATCATATTAACAGCATTACGTTTAACACATTGGTAAGTGTTGCCAGAGTAACAATGAAGTAACGTTATACAACTGTATGTAGTCAATGGAATTCATACAAACTCGGCAGTTTTCTACACTTCTACTATAGTGTAGAAATTCTGTAATAGTGTATGATTCTATGATTCTACTATGTCAGTCCTGTGCTAAGAATAGCACTAATATTATCCAGGCAGATGTTCCTTTAATAGTCAAAGCCTCTGATGGACCATTGTAATTGGTATTAATGTATCGTGTTAAGAGCAGGTTAACTAATAATGTAGCTTATTGTATTCATTTGCATATGCATTTGATGTATAATACATTTTTAATAATTGCTTTTAAAAATAGTCTGTTAAATTCAAGGATGTTCTGATTAAATATGTGTAGATTTTACAAAAAATCAGACAAACTATCTTGTGTCATTATCTCACTTGTTATTCATATTACAAAACTGCAGGCTTTTCGGCATTGTTCAAACAAACATTGAACTTGAAAATTGTCCCCTTTGCTAGCCATTGTTTTGGTGAGATCAAGGGTATGCGGTTTAGTCTAATGGCATATTATGATTATTTTAATAAAATGAGTGAGGCCATTTTTCAATACAGTGATCTCACTGAATGTTAATCAGCACATATGGCCTAGTAAAAACTGATGTAAGCAAGCTCATATATTATTTCAGTATCATCCATCACAAAAGATGTGACTACAGGGAACAGATTATTAAAGCAATAGTGATAGAGGGACAGAATTGCTGAATAAGAATGCAATACATCTTGAGAAAGTCATCTGCATGCAACAAAATATGACAAGAGGAAATATACACGTGAAAGAACTGTACAGCAACGTTGGTTATTTTACTTTATTTATTTATTTATATAGCAAGAAGGCCATTAAGATGAGTTTGACACCACCAGAGTTCACACAATCACAGTAACTGTCAAAGACTACAATATGCATGTGTGGTGAGTCATGTAACTATGGCTATGGTTTGTTATTACTAACTATTTTTTGTTATTATTATTATTTCAGTAACAAATGATTACAGATAACAAAATGCAATGCCATATTATTCAAATCTAACATCATATAAAGGAAAGAAAAAAAATCCAAGAAGGGGTCAATTACAATGAATCGATCAATACAATTAATTTACATAAAGTATTGAATATTAAGATTTTGACTTTAGAAACAAATCCCAGTTATTTTTACAGTTAAGTTTCATGAAAATTCAAAACTCGTCATTCGGAATTTAGTCGGAACTCGTAAGTCGGAACTCATAAGTCAGAACTTTGAAATTGGAAGTCAGAGCCCAAGGAATTCACATATTTTAGATTTTAGAAACAAATCCCAGGTATTTTTACAGGTTTGGTGAAAATTCAATATTTGTAGTTTGTAATTTAAGTTGTAAGTCTGAACCATTTCATGGTATTTCCAATTCATTATTTTTACGTTTTACGTTTTTAAGTTTGGTGAAAATTTTAAACTTTTGTTATTGACAGTGACTTTAGAAATAAATCCATTATTTTTACTGGTTTGGTGTAAATTCAAAACTTGTAATTTAGACTGTCAGAACTCGTAAGTCAGAATTTAGGCTAAGTTGTAATTCGGAAATCGTAAGTCAGAACTCAAAGTTTGACAACAATTCGCATTCAATTCAATTCAATACAGGATAGGGGAAAATTCTAAACTTTTAGACTATTTCGGAACTCGTAAGTCGGAACTCGGAACGGAAATAATTCGGAACTTGAAAGTCTTAAGTCTGAAATTGGAAGTCGGAGCTTAAGTAATTTGCAATTTTAGGTTTTGACTTTAGAAACAATTCCGTTATTTTAACAAGTTTGATAAAAATTCAAAAGTTAGTTGTCATTTGGAATTTAGACTAAGTCGAACTTGAAAGTCAGAATTTGGATGTCGAAAGTCAGATGAGTTGGAAGTTGGTTCTCACAGTATTTACAATTTTAGATTTTGACATTAGAAACAAATCCCACTCACAAATCCCAAGTTTCATGAAAATTCTAAACTCATAATTTGGAATTTAGACTTAGTTGTAACTCGTAAGTCGGAATTCGTACGTTGGAACTCGGATGTCGAAAGCCCAAACTTGAAAGTCGGAAATTGCAATTTTAGATTTTGACTTTAGAAATCCCAGTTATTTTTTATGTTTGGTGAAAATTAAGTCGGAACTTGTAAGTCGGAACTTGTAAGTCGGAATTTGTAAGTATGTGGGAACTCGTATGTGGGAACTTGTATGTGGCAACTCGTATATCGGAACTCGTATGTGGGAACTCAGAACAAGGACGTTGGGGCACATTTTAAATTTTAAATTTTAAAATTTACAGTTTAAATTTTGGATTTTGAATTTATTTTTAGGAGTCAAAAAAATTCAAAACTAGTGGGAACTGGGAAGTCAAAACTCATAAATCGTAAGTGGCAAGTCAGAATTAGGAAGTCGGAACTCTGAACATACTCACAATTCATATGTTGTAAGTTGGTGCTTTGGAATTTGCAGTTAGATTTTGACATTAAAATTCACAATAATTTGAAGGTCATTAATTGGGAACTCGTACCTCATAAGTGGGAACTGTGTCGGAACTCGGAACTCGTAAGTGGGAGCTCGTAATTGGGAACCGGGAAGTATATATATATTTTTTTATTCATCTTCTACCGCTTATCCGAACTACCTCGGGTCACGGGGAGCCTGTGCCTATCTCAGGAATCATGTCGGGCATCAAGGCAGGATACACCCTGGACAGAATGCCAACCCATCGCAGGGCACACACACACACACACACACACACTCACACTAGGGACAATTTTCCAGAGATGCCAATCAACCTACCATGCATGTCTTTGGACCAGGGGAGGAAACCCCCGAGGCACGGGGAGAACATGCAAACTCCACACACACAAGGTGGAGGTGGGAATCGAACCCCGACCCTGGAGGTGTGAGGCGAACGTGCTAACCACTAAGCCACCGTGCCCCCCTATATTTGTTATTTTTATATTTTTTTATTTCTTTTTTTTTTATAATAAATATATTTTTTTAATAAAACCTGCAGGTAATGTGTAAAGAATGGTCAAAACTCCGAACACACAAACGCTAATATTGTTTTAATGTGGATTAATAAATACTACACGTTTGACCCACACGTTTGATACACGTGTATATACATATACATATAACTGACAGGGCGACATGTTTTTTATATATATATATATATATATATATATATATATATATATATTCCGAGTTCCGACTTGTTGTCTCATTTCATTGTGCACAGCTATACTGTATACTGTTGAAATGATGATAAAAGCTTCTTCTTGACTCAAAGAATGCATAATATACATACTCAAAAAATAAGTATGCATACTTAAAAAATAAGTATTTTGTACTCAAAAAAATAAGTACAGTATTTTAAGTACTCAAAAATGAAGTATGCATACTCAAAAAATAAGTATACATAGTATGCATACTAAAAAAATAGGTATGCATACTCAAAACTAAAAAATAAGTATGCATAGTTTTTTTTTATTTATATTAATATACTACAGTATGCATATTGTGTACTATACTATATTGTAAAAGTTTCCATCCATGTCTTTGATAAGACATCAAATAACGAATATGAACAATTATGAATTTGCAATTATGCTGCATTTAAACCCGCATTGTGTGTTATCAAATTTTTAGTTTTTTTGTTTTTAGTTTTTTTTCATGAACTCCTTTGTGTTTGACTTTGATCAAATAGTTTATATGTGTTTTATATATGTTCATATTCAAGGCTGGCTTAAGGTCACAGCATACACAGTTCCTGTGTAGGAATTCCATGTTGAAAGGGTAGTTTTTTCTAGTGGGAAATCATTAATTGGTGTTTGGGAAGTTGCCATTTTAGATTTAGACATTCAAAACTCAAAAATCAGTCGGAAATTGCACGGACAAACTAAGTTGGAACTTGTAAGTGTGAACTCAGAAGTCGTAACTCGGAAATAGAAACTTGAAAGTCGGAAGTCGAAACTCGTAAGTGGGAACTCTGAAGTCGGAACTTGGAACTCGGAAGTGGGAACTCGGAAATCGAAACTGGAAAGTCGGAATTCATACATTGTTGGTGCTTGGGAATTTGCAATTTTTAATTTTTGATTAACTTAAAAAGCCCATCATGAAAACTGAAAACTCATAGCTCAGATGTCAAAAATTGTAAATAAAAACTGGGAAGTCGGAACTCGTATTTGGGAATTCGTAAGTCGGAACTCGTAAGTGGGAACTCGTAAGTCAAGTTTCTGCACACGCAATATTGTTTGAACATACAGTATTTACACTGGTCGGTTCCATTTTTTGTGCACTGTCCTTTTTTCCTGCACTGTCTTTTTTCCGACTTTCCTGACACCTGTCTTTTTGTCTTGTGTTGTCAAACTCACTGTTTGCACCAGGTTGCACTTTATGTGGCTAGGACTAACTTAATAAGTCCTTAGCTCTGTGTAGCACTATGGTCTTGGAGAAATGTTGTCTCATTTCACTGTGTACTGCAACAGCTACTATATATGGCTGAAATGACGATAAAAGCTTCTTCTTGACTCAAAGAATAAATAATATGCATACTCAAAAATTAAGTATGCATACTTATTTTGTAATTCGTGGAATATGTTCATCATGAGGTCCAGGAAGAGCTGACATGCTGCTCTCTCCACCACAGCACTCAGCAGGGTGAATACAGCAGTAAAGATACTGCAAACAACAAATATTTCCTAAAGTAACATTATATATTATTTGAAGTTATTTTAGCAAATCAATGCTTTCACCTGCTGTTTTCAGTGAACGCCATGTAGGCCAGGTTGGATGATTTGCACCATGTCAAAACCTTCTTAACTTATTTGTTCCAAAACAACACAAAACACAAAATTTTGCTTCAAAAATTCAAAGCTTATACACTAACTAAATATCTGCATTGTTTTCCTAAAGTTGGCTAACGGGCCGAAACGCTAGATTCGCTGTTCGGTATTTTAATTCTCATGTATAATATTAGTAATCCATCTAGTTCCATCAGTACAAAAACACACAGCACTCACTGCAGAACTCTGTAGTGTAAACTGAAGCTAAATATATCTGCAGTGTAAACTGAAGCTTAAGTTTCTCTTTCTCTTTCTTTGTTCTATGGAGAAATGTTGTCTCATTTCACTGTGTACTGGTTGAAATGATGATAAAAGCTGCTTCTTGACTCAAAGAATGCATAATATGAATGCATACTCAAAGAATAAATATGCATACCTAAAAAATAAGTATGCATGCATGCTCAAAAATTAAGTATGCATAGTGTTTTTTTCATATTAATAAACTACAGTATGCATACTGTGAACATACGAGTTAGAGTATGCATACTCAAAAATTAACAATTAATTTAAATTTAAATTAAAAATTAAGTATGCATACTCAAAAATTATGCATAGTGTTTTTTATTCATATTAATATACATATTGTATGCATATATAAGATATATGCATACAATATATGTGTCCATATATATATATGGACATTCCCGACTTTCCCAAGGTCCAAAGCCATAGAGTTATGGCTTTGGACCTTGGGAAAGTCGGGAATGTTTTCCAGAAACTTTCCGGAAACTGACCGGAAACTCGTAAGTGGGATGTCGGAAGTGGGAAATCGGAAGTCGGAACTTGGCAGAAATCATAAATTGTTGATGCTTGGGAATTTGCTATTTTATCAAAACTTAAAAATCTGAAGTCGGAATTTTGTATGATAAACTGTGTCGGAACTCGGAACTCGTAAGTTGGAAGTCGGAAGTCGGACTTTGGAAGATCACAGTTTGCAATTTCTGACCGGATTTTTAAGTTTTGATATAATAGCAAATAAAATAGTGACTTCCGAGTTCCGATTTCCAACTTCCGATTTCCAAATTCCGACTTCCGACTTCCGAGCTCCGAGTTAAGAGTTCCGAGTTACGACTTCCGATTTCCGAGTTAAGAGTTCCTATTTCCGACTTCTGATTTCCAAATTCCGACTTCCGAGTTACGACTTCCGATATCCGAGTTAAGAGTTCCGAGTTACGACTTCTGATATCCGAGTTACGAGTTCTGACAGTTTGCAATTTCTGACTGGATTTTTAAGTTTTGATAAAATAGCAAATAAAATAGTGATTTCCGACACGATTTCCGACTTACGATTTACGACTTATATCAAATAAAATAGCGACTTCCGACTTCCGAGTTCTGACTTCCGAGTTACGACTTCCGAGTTCCCACTTCCGAGTTCCCACTTACATACCTACGAGTTTCGAGTTATGGCGGGTCTTTCCCAACTTCCCAGTTTTAAGTTCCGAGTTATACTTACAAATTTCAACATAATTTTCGGGCCACGACTTCTGACGGCCGGCGGCCGATTTCCGACTTCGATTTCCGACTTACGACTCATGACTTACGATTACGACTTCCGAGTTCTGACACAGTTTACAATTTCTGACTTCAGATTTTTAAGTTTTGATAAAATAGCAAATAAAATAGCGACTTCCGAGTTCCGATTTCCGACTTCCGATTTCCAAATTCCGATTTCCGAGTTACGACTTCCGATTTCCGAGTTAGAGTTCCGACTTACGAGTTCTGACAGTGCAATTTCTGACCGGATTTTTAAGTTTTGATAAAATAGCAAATAAAATAGCGATTTCCGACTTACGATTTCCAACTTACGACTTACGACGGCCGACTTACGACTTCCGACGTCCGAGTTCTGACACAGTTTACAATTTTCTGACTTTGGATGTTTGTTTTCATAAAATAGCAAATAAAATAGCGACTTCCGACTTCCGAGTTCTGACTTCCGAGTTCCCACTTCCGAGTTCCCACTTACATACCTACGAGTTTCGAGATATGGCAGGTCTTTCCCGAATTCCCAGTTTTAAGTTGAGTTATACTTACAAATTCCAACATAACTTTCAGGCCACGACTTCTGACGGCCGACTTCCGACTTCCGACAGCCGACTTACGACTTCCGACGGCCGACTTCCGACTTACGATTTCCGACTTACGACTTCCGAGTTCTGACAGTTTACAATTTCTGACTTTGGATTTTTAAGTTTTGATAAAATAGAAAATAGCGACTTCCGAGTTCTGAGTTCCCACTTCTGAGTTCCGACTTACGACTTACGATCACAGTTTGCAATTTCTGACCGGATTTTTAAGTTTTGATAAAATAGCAAATAAAATAGTGATTTCCGACTTACGATTTCCGACTTACGATTTCCGACTTACGATTTCCGACTTACAACTTCCGAGTTCTGACACAGTTTACAATTTCTGACTTTGGATGTTTGTTTTCATAAAATAGCAAATAAAATAGCGATTTCCGACTTCCGAGTTCCCACTTACATACCTACAAGTTTCGAGTTATGGAGGGTATCCCAACTACCGTTTTAAATTGAGTTCATTCATTCATCTTCTACCGCTTATCCGAACTATCTCGGGTCACGGGGAGCCTGTGCCTATCTCAGGCGTCATCGGGCATCAAGGCAGGATACACCCTGGACGGAGTGCCAACCCATCGCAGGGCACACACACTCATTCACTCACACAATCACACACTAGGGACAATTTTTCCAGAGATGCCAATCAACCTACCATGCATGTCTTTGGACCGGGGGAGGAAACCGGAGTACCCGGAGGAAACCCCCGAGGCACGGGGAGAACCCTGGAGGTGTGAGGCGAACGTGCTAACCACTAAGCCACCGTGCCCCTTTAAATTGAGTTATACTTACAAATTCCAACATAACTTTCAGGCCACGACTTCCGACGGCCGACTTCCGACTTCCGACGGCCGACTTCCGACGGCCGACTTCCGACATCCGACGGCCGACTTACGACGGCCGACTTACGACTTCCGACGGCCGACATCCGACTTCCGACGGCCGACTTACGACTTCCGACGGCCGACTTACGACTTACGACTTCTGACACAGTCTTCTACAATTTCTGACTTTGGATGTTTGTTTTCATAAAATAGCAAATAAAATAGCAACTTCCGACTTCCGAGTTATGACTTACGATTTCCGACTTCCGAGTTACGATCACAGTTTGCAATTTCTGACCGGATTTTTAAGTTTTGATAAAATAGGAAATAGCGACTTCCGAGTTCCGAATTTCGAGTTCCCACTTCTGAGTTCCGACTTACGATCACAGTTTGCAATTTCTGACCGGATTTTTAAGTTTTGATAAAATAGCAAATAAAATAGTGATTTCCGACTTACGATTTCCGACTTCCGAGTTCTGACACAGTTTACAATTTCTGACTTTGGATGTTTATTTTCATAAAATAGCAAATAAAATAGCGACTTCCGACTTCCGAGTTCCCATTTACATACCTACAAGTTTCGAGTTATGGCGGGTCTTTCCCAACTTCCCAGTTTTAAGTTGAGTTATACTTATAAATTCCAACATAATTTTTAGGCCACGACTTACGACTTCCGATTTACAACTTCCGACTTCCGACTTCCGACGGCCGATTTCCGACTTACGATTTCCGACTACCGACAGCCGACTTACGACTTCCGAGTTCTGACACAGTTTACGATTTCTGTCTTTGGATTTTTAAGTTTTGATAAAATAGAAAATAGTGACTTCCGAGTTCCGAGTTCCGAGTTCCCACTTCTGATTTCCGAAACTTACGACTTATATACCTACAAGTTTCGAGTTATTGCGGGTCTTTCCCAACTTCCCAGTTTTAAGTTGAGTTATTCTTACAAACTCCAACATAATTTTCAGGCCCCGACTTACGACTTACGACGGCCGACTTACGACTTACGACTTCCGACTTACGATTTCCGACTTACGACTTACGACTTCCGACTTACGATTTCCGACGGCCGACTTACGACTTCTGACACAGTTTACAATTTCTGACTTTGGATGTTTGTTTTCATAAAATAGCAAATAAAATAACTTCCAACTTCAGAGTTATGACTTCTGAGTTCCCACTTCCGAGTTCCGACTTACGACTTCCGAGTTACGACTTTAGATTTCCCACGGCCGACTTGCGACTTCCGACTTACGATTTCCGACGGCCGACTTATGACTTCCGAGTTCTGACACAGTTTACAATTTCTGACTGGATGTTTGTTTTCATAAAATAGCAAATAAAATAACAACTTCCAACTTCAGAGTTATGACTTCTGAGTTCCCACTTCCGAGTTACGAGTTCCGAGTTCCGAGTTACGACTTCCGAGTTCCGACAGAGTTTGCAATTTCTGACCGGATTTTTGTTTTGATAAAATAGTGATTTCCGACACTTCCGACTTACGACTTCCGAGTTCCGACGGCCGACTTACAACTTACGACGTCCGAGTTCTGACACAGTTTACAATTTCTGACTGGATGTTTGTTTTCAAAAAATAGTAAATAAAATAGCGACTTCCGAGTAACGACTTCCGAGTTCCCATTTACGACTTACCACTTACGACGGCCGACTTACGACGGCCGACTTACGACTTACGACTTACGACGGCCGACTTACGACTTACGACTTACGACTTCCGAGTTCCGACTTACGACTTACGAGTTCCGAGTTCCGACTTACGACTTCCGAGTTCCGACACAGTTTGCAATTTCTGACCGGATTTTTGTTTTGATAAAATAGTGATTTCCGACACTTCCGACTTACGACTTCCGACTTCCGAGTTACGACTTACGACTTACAATGTCCGGGTTCTGACACAGTTTACAATTTCTGACTTTGGATGTTTGTTTTCATAAAATAGCAAAATAAAATAGCGACTTCCGAGTAACGACTTCCGAGTTCCCATTTACGACTTACCACTTACGACGGCCGACTTCCGACTTACGATTTCCGACGGCCGACTTCCGACTTACGATTTCCGACTTACGACTTCCGAGTTACGACTTACGACTTACAATGTCCGGGTTCTGACACAGTTTACAATTTCTGACTTTGGATGTTTGTTTTCATAAAATAGCAAAATAAAATAGCGACTTCCGAGTAACGACTTCCGAGTTCCCATTTACGACTTACCACTTACGACGGCCGACTTCCGACTTACGATTTCCGACGGCCGACTTCCGACTTACGATTTCCGACTTACGACTTCCGAGTTACGACTTACGACTTACAATGTCCGGGTTCTGACACAGTTTACAATTTCTGACTTTGGATGTTTGTTTTCATAAAATAGCAAAATAAAATAGCGACTTCCGAGTAACGACTTCCGAGTTCCCATTTACGACTTACCACTTACGACGGCCGACTTCCGACTTACGATTTCCGACGGCCGACTTCCGACTTACGATTTCCGACTTACGGCTTACGACGGCCGACTTACGACTTACGACTTCCGTGTTCTGACACAGTTTACAATTTCTGACTTTAGATGTTTGTTTTCATAAAATAGCAAATAAAATAACTTCAACTTCAGAGTTATGACTTCTGAGTTCCCACTTCCGAGTTACGACTTCCGAGTTCCGACTTACGACTTCCGAGTTACGACTTCCGAGTTCCGACACAGTTTGCAATTTCTGACCGGATTTTTAAGTTTTGATAAAATAGTGATTTCCGACACTTCCGAGTTACGACTTCCGATTTACAGTTTACAATTTCTGACTTTGGATGTTTGTTTTCATAAAATAGCAAATAAAATAGCGACTTAGGAGTTCCGAGTTATGACTTCCGAGTTCCCACTTCCGAGTTACGACTTACGACTTACGACTTCCAAGTTCTGACACAGTTTGCAATTTCTGACCGGATTTTTAAGTTTTGATAAGATAGCAAATAAAATAGTGATTTCCGACTTACGACTTCCAAGTTCCCACTTACATACCTACGAGTTTCGAGTTATGGTGGGTCTTTCCCGACTTCCCAGTTTTAAGTTCCGAGTTATACTTACAAATTCCGGCCGACTTCCGACTTCCGAGTTACGAGTTCTAACAGTTCTGACTTCGGATTTTTAAATTTAAAAATTTAATAAAAATTTTAAATAAAATAATAGTAATAGCATTTAAGTACGTAAGTGCCTAATAGCTATTAAGTAGCAAGTAGTAATGAATGCAGTGTATACAGCATTTATACTATTTTTCTCAACAAATAACACAAATTTTGCAATTATTTATTCAATACAATTCATATAAAATCTCACAATAAAGATTAAAATCTCACAATACAAAGTGTACAAGTGTACGCTTCACTCATATTCATAGCTCAACACAGAATTGAGATAAAAGACTTTCAAGCTTTCTCTCTGCCTCTGCCTTTCTCAAACTCTTGAGCTCAAATTCAATACTCTCACCAATAACAATAACCAATAACATGCTATTTGAATGCCTGGGTGTGCAACACTGCTGCTTCTCCACCACCGCAGAGCATCCCATGAATCCTCTGTTTTTAGCACACAAAGGTTTTGGCTTTTGTATGTGGTTTGAGGAAGGCGGCTTGTGTCTGTCATGTCCGCTAGCGGATAGCTGTATATCACCAACATCGGTCAGAAAGCCTCCTCCAGCCCATTTATAAGTTCCACAGTGAATAATTCCTGGAGAAGGAAATACAAGAAAATAAAATGAGACCACTTTGACTGAAAAAAGACTGGTAAGGAAATTTTTGCATGAATGGCATCAAATAACGAATATGAACAATTATGAATTTGCAATTATGCTGCATTTAAACTCGTGTGGTATCAAATTTTTAGTTTTTTTGTTTTTAGTTTTTTTTATTAACTCCTTTGTGTTTGACTTTGTTCATATTCAAGACCCTCACTTTCACCAATAACGCTATGAAATAGTTTGGATTAAAATAAAGAGATGGGAGGCATCTTGTCTTTTGCGGGAACTGAACAAAAATTGCATGAGAAATTAGCAAGCAGAAAACTATATAGGGCTGCCTGATCCCAAAATTCACTGCCGACCATATCTCATGCTGCTGCTTTTTTGTTTAAAAAGAAAATGTTGAGGTAAACAACAAAACAATCATAGACATAAAAACAACACTAAATTTTAACTTTACATTTCACGTTGTTTAATATCAAATAATAAATTGCAACATAAATCATCACTCATCAGTAAGTGGATTTTCCAAAGGATACAGTAACTGTTCTGGTCTTCTCAGCACCGTTCCAAGGGAAGTGCGCACAGAACATGTGTGTATTAATCCATCTCTCCCCAGGAAAACATCTTCAATCTTTCCCATCTTCCATGTCTGTCGTGGCTCTGCCACAAGAACGACATTTAGCACCTCTGCTGTAGTGTTTACACAATGGTGAGCAGACCTTAAATTCATCAAGTAGTCCCTTTGGCCAACAAGTCCAAAATTCATTCAACAGCCTCTGACTGTATTTCCATCTCTTTGTCAAGGTTTCTCAATTCTGAACAGCTGGCTGAGGGTTAGATGCAATGGTCTTGGTGGTAGTGATGTTACCAACCAGAAAATGAGCAGGAGTCAATGGCTGAGGTTCATCCAATTCATCGTGAATGGGGGTCTTGAATTTAGCACAGCCTCTACTTCAGTTAAGATCGTGGTTAGCTCTTCAAAATTTAATGAGGCTTTACCCAAGAGTCTCTTAAGGCATGACTTTGTTCACAAGACATTCCCAGAAACCTCCCCACCAGGCAGCTCGCTCGACTATGTACTTCCAGGTTATTCCCTTTTCAGCAAAGAAGATTCTGAGACCAGGCTCTTTGATTGAATTCTAAAGCTCCTGATCTGTTCGTTTGAAGGTCTTCGCATTATCTGAGTTGTCTGACATTATATGACCTTGCAGAGTCCCCTCCTTACTCTTTAGTGCCAAAAGGTGTACTTTTGGTGTACTCTGTACTTTGACTTGAGACGCGTTCCAAATATATGGCCCTAGTGACAGCACAGGTGAAAAGTGCTATGTACACTTGTGGTGAGTGTTCCTTTTTTTTACCCCCTTTCACTGCTCCTTTTTTCCCCTGTCCCCGGTTCGTAATGTGGGAGACCGTAAAAGGGACCTCGGCCTTTTTTTCCAAGCGGATCAAGGCCTCGGCTCCGTGACGACAAGGCAGTCCATGAGTGGTCCAGCAAAATCCACACCAGCTATTTCAAATGGAGGAGACTCTGTCCCTCAGTAAGGGTGCGGTGGCCTGCTGGACTGGCTTAGCCTTAAACCTCTTGCAGACGGGACACCTTCCGACTATCTGCTTAACAAGCTTTAGAATCCAAAATCTGTCTCTGACTTGCATGAGTCTCTTATACCTGAGTGCAAAACCTTTTCATGACAGATTCAAATTAACAGTTCACAATACCGGTGTTTGGCAGCTAGTATCCATGGGTACTGCTCTCTAAAGGTGAGATCAGATCCCACCCTAATCAGGCTTTGCTCATCAAGGAATGGTTTGAGTTCTTTGATTTTTGAGTCTTTATGCACATTCTGTCCTTCACTAAGCAAATTCATCTCTCTTTCAGCATCTCCTCTTGAGTCATTCTGACCCAACACCATTCAGCTGTCATTAACTCTTCAGCAGAAAGCTCTCCATGCGCCTTCACACTTGAGCATGTATTGGTGAGGAATCTCTTTACCCACGCGGTTATTCTAAGTTTGCTGTATTTGCGTAGGTCAAGCAGCATCTCTATTTTGTCTGTGCTGCTAAACTGCACTGCTAGTTGGAATTTAGATCTCAGTTCTGCATTTACCTCTTCTTCTGGAAGCTGCTGATACTACGGAGTTCACTGACTGGAGAAAATCAGGTCCATTCCACCACAAGTGATTATCAATCAAATTGTCTACAGATTGTCCGCTTGTTGGCAGATCTGTTGGATTATGTTTTCCATGGCAGTGTGACCATATGTGGATTATGTTTTCCATGGCAGTTTAGTGAGGCTCTGAATCTCAGTCATTCGATTTGCCACAAACAGCTTCCATTTTTGCGCCGAACTGCGGATCCAGCTCAAGACTATCATTGCGTTTGTCCACTTTCTCCGATTTTAAGAGCTTTTGATAGGCTTATCAAGGCTCCCATTAGCTCCAGTTGAGGAAGTGTCATTTTCTTTAGAGGCGCCCATAGTCTTTGAGGCTACCATAGTCGAAATCATTTCTGCAGTCTCACTCCTGCCTTGTAGATGGTACTGCCCAGTAGATTCAGAGACGCACAACATTGCATTGAAAGTGTTGGGATTAATATGGAAGCAAGACCATGATGACTTTGTGTTCAACTTGCAGCAAGTGCAATCTGCAATCTTTCAATCTGGTCGTTCATCCATCTCACTCTTAGGTCAGAGGAGTTGGTTGTCCATTTTCGCAGCTCCATCCCTGCAGCAGCTAAGATGGCGTTTGTTTGTGCTGTTATGGAACATGCTTTGTTTACATCCTGTTGCAATGAGGTCATCCACATATAGTGACTCTCCACATATACTGGGACAGTTCCTGGCTGTTCAAATCTGTCACTAAGCAATGTAATTGCAGTGTCATAATTACTATCACTCAATGTAAGGCCTGCCACTGCTGCAACTTTAGTTAAGTACATGGTACTTCAAGTAGGTGAACTTTTCTCTCTTGCACATCATTTAAGTGAATGGCAGTCTCATATTGGTTCCAAAATTCTTGCCAAGCACTTATTTCTCCGTCAAATTTGTCAATTACCAACTATGGTAATTTAACTGACTGCCTATTACTGACTGCACTTATGTCACTTTGATGAGCAGTTGAATCTCTGCTGCGTTGAATCAGTCTTTTCCACAACACAATACGGTCTTGATATTCCTGCGCCATATCAACGAACTCGTCCTCGAGTTCGTCTGTCGGCGTTGCCTCCTCTATTCCCTTGTCCAGTTCTGATAAGCTTTCCTCTCTCGTACTCAACAATGACAACAGTTCACGCAATTTCTCACAATCCGTGTCGTCCTTGTTGACCTCCTCTTCTATACAACTTAAAAGCTTTGTAGTGGAAGCTCTAATCATTCCGCACTTCCGTCTCATTCGCTCGTAGCGTTCGGCCATTACCACTAACTCACTCACTCACTGGCAGCCATGAGCTAACTCCAAACTTCTTATGAAAGTTTGTTAATAAAGTCCAAACTCCTGGGTTTCGGCACGATGAAATAGTTTGGATTAAAATAAAGAGAAGGAAGGCATCTCGTCTTTTGCGGGAACTTTTACTGAACAAAAATTGCATAAGATCCATATAAGCCAACTGTTCTGCTTAGCAAGCAGAAAACAAATGAACGATATATAGAGCGCGTGGCTGCCTGATCCCAGCATTCATCGCCGACCATCTCTCACGCTGCTGCTCATGGGAAATGTAGTTTGTTTAAAAAGAAAATGTTGAGGTAACAAAAACAATCATAGAACAACACATAAAACAACACTAAAGTTTAACTTTACATTTAGCATTGTTTAATATCAATACTACTGATACTGACAAATAATAAATTGCAACACGCTGGCACGCTGGCAGCAAAAAATACATATTTTCTAAAGTAACATTATATATTACTTGAAGTTATTCTAGCAAATCAAGGCAAGCCATATCTACCTGCTGTTTTTAGTGAAAGCCATGTAGGCCAGGGTGGATTGATTTGCACCATGTCAAAACTGATTTGTCACCATCTTCTTAACTTATTTGTTCCACAACCACCCAAAACCTAATTTGCAAAAGAACCATCTTCAAAGCTGAATTGCACCATTTCCAAACTGATTTTTTTGTTTATATTAAATCTAGCGTTTAAGTACTTTCTTAAGCACAAATAGTCATACAAATAGTTCAATAGTTTACATGCATATTTTGTTGTCCAGGGTTCTAAGTTGATCTGTGACAGCACTTTCTAAGCTTATTTGGACACATTCAGGAACTGCTGGAGCAAACACTTCCACAGTAGGTAGTTTGCTAAGTTTACTTACTTGGCAAACAAAAAAAACATGAACACTTCAAACCTCAATTTCAACTTTAACTTTCTGGTTTCTGTGGTAGAAATTTAAGTTATAATAAGCCTAAGGTAAATTCATTTTGTTTCAGTAGATTGTGGCAATTATGCCATAACAGTATATAACAGTATTGTTAAAGAAAATATTGATTTTAATATTGATTGGTAAGAATATAAACCATGTATATCAATATCTCCAATATTTGAATCTCAAAATTAGCTGTGAACTAAATCCAATTAAGCCGTTTACTAATTATAATAAAGGTTATGCTTATTATGACATCTACTGAGATCAATTTCAGCTGATTTCTGAGTATTAAAACCCGCCAATGAATCTGGGATAGGATTGTTTCCTGAACTGTACTATGTTCTGTCCACTGTGGATGCAATGGAGACGGTTCACGCGCGATGAAAGGGGGCGTTTGGGGGATGAACGCGGCGCCATTTTGTTTGTTTTAGAGAAACTCTAGCGTTATCATAGGAGGAGGAGGAGGAGGAGGAGGAGAGAAAGAGAGAGCGAGAGAGAGAGAGAGAGAGAGAGAGCGAGAGAGAGAGAGAGAGGAAACCCTGGGTACCGTGGCCAAATAAGGAAAGCTACGATAGGAGCGTTTCTTTGTAAGTAACGTTGCGTAATCACAATCAGCCGTGGCAGCATGTAGTATGTAGTAATTACCCACTGGTGCTTGCTTTATACGCTAACTAACTAAAAATATGCGTTGTTTTCCCTTTAACACCTAGCAGTCGAAGTCGGCTAACGGGCCGAAACGCTAGATTCGCTGTTCGGTATTTTAATTCTCATGTATAATATTAGTAATATGGTTTCCACACAGCACTCGCTTTTCTGCAGAGTAAACTGAAGCTAAATATATCTGCGATGTAAACTAAATGGCTAAATCTGTGGAGTTAGTGTGCAGACCGACACCGACATTGTGTTATACGAGTTTTCTGCACATATAACATTACTAACACGCTAAAGCCAATGAGTCTGACAACGAATGTTAGCTGCAGTCATCATCATACGCAGCAGTCTGCCCAGTCTGTCCAGTGTGTCCAGTGTGTCAGTCTGTCCAATGTGTCAGTCTGTCCAGTGTGTCAGTCTGTCCAATGTGTCCGTCAGTGTGGTCAGTGTGTCCGTGCTGAGCTTGACAAGTGACACAGACAGGCGCGTGCATTACTAACTTTGTGAGGACCTTCAACACACACACAGACACACACACACACACATATATAATATACATGTATATTATATATATATATATATATATATATATATATATATATATATATATATATATATATATATAAAACATTGTTTTTTATAAAACCTGCAGGTAAAGTGGTTTGACCAGTGTACCTGCAGGTAGACTGGTCAAAACGCCGAACGCACAAACGCTAATATTGTTTTAATGTGGATTAATAGATACTAATAAAAGATTTGTGCCCACATATGTCTTCACTTCACTTCACTTATAAGACATGTTTCACATGTATAACCATTAAAATGCTGGGTCTATGGCTAATTTGATGTCAATTCAAAAAAACTATGTAGGAATGAATTCAGATTCATTTTATAATTCTCGATATTATATGATGGTTTACGTTTTTTATAAAATTCAGATATTAAATATTTAAATCTAATAAGCACTCTTCTGTGACAGAGTTAGTGATAAAGAACATCTATGTTACAGCACTATAGTTAATTTGTTCAATATTATGGCAATTGGAGTTATAAGTTAGACTAGCAAATCAAGGTAGCTGTTGTCAGTGAAAGTGAATGTGACGTGACATACGGCTAAGTATGGTGACCCATACTCAGAATTTGTTCTCCGCGTTCCCATCCAAAGTGCACACACACACCAGTGAACACACACACCGTGAACACACACCCGGAGCAGTGGGCAGACATTTATGAAGTGGCCAGAGTAGGCACCATGTCTAAACTAAACAACATATCGCCCCATCAGTTTATATATATATATATATATATATATGTATATATATATATATATATATATATATATATACATATATATATATATTTGCAATTTTTAGCAATTTGCAATTTTTGTTACATACATAACCATAAAAGTCTCGCAACATTTTTACCTGCAGATTTGGTGTCCCAGAAGGTGCTGGGACAATGTTTTACGCTCACTTTGTCCTTAGCAAACGTGGGCCGCTGGCCAAAATTTGGCTGGCGGCCCACTGGGACAAGAAGCTGACCAAGGCACATGTGTTTGAGTGCAACCTGGAGAGTAGCGTGGAGAGCATCATCTCACCAAAGGTAATGTTGAAATTATTACAGTTTATTCAATTATTACAGTATTATATTGTATTATATTAATTATTTGCAGTAAATCAGGCATATATAGATACACACGTATATATACGTGTGTGTGTGTATATATATATATATATATATATATATATATACATATATATATATATATACACGTATATATATATATACGTGTATATATATATACGTGTATATATATACACGTGTATATATATATACGTATATATATATATACACGTATATATATATACGTGTATATATATATACACGTATATATATATACACGTATATATATATACACGTATATATATATACACATATATATATATATATATATATATATATATATATATATATATATATATATATACACACACACACATACACGTGTATATATATATATATATACACACACACACAAATCTAGATATATTCTATGCAATACATAGTTAATAATACTTTTTTGGGCTAGGTGAAAATGGCCCTGCGCACATCTGGTCACTTACTCCTGGGTGTTGTGAGGATCTACCACAGAAAAGCCAAGTATTTGCTTGCTGACTGCAATGAAGCTTTTATCAAGATCAAAATGGCTTTTCGTCCAGGTAAATTATTCTAATAAATAGCCCAAAGATCTGACTAAAAATGCAACATATGCTCACACTTTTCTGGCATACAGGTTGTTTACATGTGACTCTGTCTGATATAGGTGTAGTAGATCTGCCTGAGGAGAATCGTGAAGCTGCCTATAATGCCATCACTTTACCTGAGGAGTTCCATGACTTTGACCAACCGCTTCCAGACCTTGAGTGAGCATGTTTTCAGTTCACTAGTACAAGTACACCTCAGTTGTATTTTTTAATGTTGTATTTCTAAGTGTTATACACAATTAAATTTACTTATTCCATAAATGTTATAAAATATTATTGTAAAATATTATTATATAAAAAATATTAACATAAAATATTATTGTATTACTGTTACTATTGTAACAGTTATGCACTTGATCTGTTTTGATCAGTGATATAGATGTTGCCCAGCAGTTTACCCTGAATCAGTCTCGTGTAGAGGAAATCACCATGCGCGAGGAGGTGGGCAACCTGAATTTACTGCAAGAAAATGACTTTGGTAAGACTGTCTTCTTATCTGCCTTGTTTAGCAAGTCTGAATCCAGAACTATCCATGTCCTGGTCAAGTTTCCCATAAAATAGCATTAAATACATGTTTCTCAGTGTCAAACAGAGGAGGACCCTTAAATGTAGCATCCTTAGCAAGGAGTTAGCAAGCTTTGTGATGAGCATGAGTAGCAGTGTCCAGTAAACCAGTGCAACCAGTAAATTTGCAGTATAAAGCAAACATACACTTGCTTGCTTATAAATCCAAACATTTCTGCAAATTGTGTTTAAATCAGTTCAGGTGTTATCATTTTAAGCAGTTAACATATAAACTACGTTATATATCCAGTCCAGTGTGTCCGTCAGTGTGGTAGTGTGTCCAATGTGGTCAGTGTGTCCGTGCTGAGCTTGACAATTGACACAGACAGGGTTCTTGTGTTAATTCTTTTTTCTTTCTCCCCAGTAGGGTTTTCTTGTTAGCAATGTTGGCAGTTCTGAAAAAGAATCCAATTAATCACAAGACAAAGCAAGAACTTTCAGAGCACCCAAATGAAGCCAAGTAAGGCTAACATAAATCTTAGTGAAAATGGAGAGATATTTGAGGGCAAGATATTTTATCTTGTAAGAAGACATTAATGAGGCCTACAATGATGCGTTGACTGTAAGCATAAACATTCACTGAGCATTTTATTAGGTACCTGTGCACCTACTCATTCATGCAGCTACCTATTAAGCTCCACATAGGGTAGAATGCATAAAATCACACAAATACAGGCCTGAAGCTTTGGGTCCCAGCAACCATCAGAATGAAATCAAAGAATTTGGCACCAACAGCATGACCCAACCTGTCTACAGTCCAGGCTGGTTGAGGTGCTGTGATGGTGTGGGGAAATGTTTTCTTGGCATGCTTTGAACCAATTAATCAATATGTACTTAAAAGCCACAACCTATTTGAGTATTGTCACTGACATTGTGTCCAGAAATTGGCAGAACCTGCTCATTTTAATACAGTATCCCTTCTATGGTAGCAACATATTTATAGGGTCAAAGATGACATAACAGCCTAACAGTCTGTTTTTAAAATTTATATACAAATACATCTCACAGATCAAAATAACCTGAACCCTGAGACTGCAATTTTAAATCCTCAGCTGATTTTGGGATGGATGATCGAGAGATGATGCGTGAGGAGAGTGCATTTGAGGTGGACATCATCCATGGAGCTTCTGCCTCTAACCTGCTTCTGGAACCAGAGTCTACCAGCAGTCAGATGACAGATAAATCCAACCACCTGGAGTATGATCAGTATAAAGATGACTTTGGAGATAACCCAATGGAGAGCAGTGAGGGAGGCATGCTAGGTAAGTGTTAGCTGTTATTATATTTATGTAATATTTATATAATATTTACTTATATAGTAATTGGTCTGTTATGCAGCTTCTTTTTGTTCTTTCAGTGGACAAGCTCCTCAGTAATGAGGATGGGGGTGGTATTTTTGATGACCCACCAGCCATTACTGAAAGTGTCATGATGCCACAGGATCATGGCGGAGATGATGACGATGATTTTGACAACCTGTCCCGTAAGAGATATGAAATGTATTTGTGAGGTTAAGGTGTTCTGGTGTAGGGAATAACTGAGATTGTTTGTGGATGTGTGAACAGCAGCAGGAGGTCCAGACAGTCCAGACTCTGGGCCTGTGGAGCAGCTTCCCACAATGACAGACCAGACAGAGCAGACCACACTGGTGCACAATGATGAGGAGACCTTTGCTCTTGAGCCTATTGACATCACAGGTGAAATGATAAACTATAGATTATCATTTCTAAAACCAAGACTCCAAGCATTAAGCAACACAATCAGCGCAACCAGTTTTTCACCATTCAAACAGTAGCAGATCAAGTAGCTACTTGATATACTTGATCTGACATGGAAAAATTGGCGTTCAAAACAGGCCTTAAAGGATTTAAAATCAGTATTTACATGTATATCTTTCATATTCTTCATTCTAATTTCCAACCCAAAATGTGCATGTTCAGCAGGGGTCGCTCACAAGCATCGTTCATTCTGAACAAAATGACAGACTAAAAGTATTGACACACAGCTTATTTTATCAAACAGTGAAAACAGGTGTCTGTGTGATTATTATGATTTAAAAAATTCAACATGTTATCAGCCCTGGGACTACTCGTTAGTAATTCTGAATATTTCACCTTTTCATTACTCAAATGAAAAAATAATCTTACATTTCTAACACTTTTACTAACAAGGTTCATCTCACAATTCTGTCCCTTATTTATATATATATATATATATATCTATCTCAGTCAAGGAGACCAAAGCTAAGAGGAAAAGGAAGCTGATTGTGGACAGTGTGAAGGAACTGGACAGTAAGACCATCCGGGCTCAGCTGAGTGACTACTCAGACATTGTCACCACTCTGGACCTGGCTCCCCCTACTAAGAAGCTGATGATGTGGAAGGAGACAGGAGGGGTGGAGAAGCTCTTCTCCCTGCCTGCTCAGCCACTGTGGAATAGCAGGCTCCTTAAGGTCAGGAGGACAAAGTGAAAACCACTAGGGTTGTTAAAGCTAATTCATTTATAATAAAAATGGGAAAGTTTCTCTTACAGGAAGTCTAATGGTGTATTTCCATTAATTTGTCCTATATGGAAATGTAGTGTGAATGTAGCCCTTCTCATTTATTCTCAATGCAGTTAATCCTACAAAATTAATAGCACAAATAATAGCACAGATTCACATTCATATCTGTGTTTTACATGCTACAGAAAACACAGTTTACTGAGATCCTCTTATGGAGTAAGCATTTGTGGTAAATTTTCAGTAAATTGTCTTTTCTGTAGCAACCTTTAATGTTGAATCTGAATTACCTGTGTTTTATTGCTCTAGATGTTCACACGGTGCCTGACTCCACTCGTGCCAGAGGAGCTAAGGAAGAGAAGGAAGGGTGGAGAGGCTGACAGTCTGGATGAGTTTCTCAAAGACCTGGAGAACCCAGAGGTGCCAAGAGAGGAGGCTCTGTCACAAAGAGACATAATAGGTAAAACCAATTGTATTTCAGACACAGAAGAGTATACAGATTAAGGATGAAGCTGAGAATGTAGGGTTAGGAGTAGGTCCAAAATATCACACCACAATATTTTTCATACTGTATTATTATATCTTATAATTATTAACTTTTTAAAGTTTTCTCCTTCCACTTGGTAGCTGTAGCTAGAGGAGAGATAGCTAAAGGGTGGGAATTTACTTTACTTAAAGGCTGGTTACTTGATGTATAATGTGTGCATGTGATGAAGCAGCAGCATTGTGAGCAGAACTGTTCACAAGTGTCCTCTATGTACATCTGACAGTCTTGCATCAGCCACCTTGCATTTGGCTACAAAAAAGCAAATATAATTAATCATTAAATTTATCTTCATTGTATTTGACTTTGTGCATGTGTGACTTCAGATCAGACCATCCTCGAGGAGCCCAATGTGTTGCAGGCCTCTGCCATGGAGGGCAGTCGGACCACTCTGGATGAGTCAGTCATGCCTCCTCCCTCCAACCACCGAGGCCAGAAGCGCAAGGTTCAAGACACAGAGCCTGCTCTGCCTGTGAGTGTCCTTGCTTTCAGAATCCATTGTAGCTGCCTTTTAAATATCACTCACAAAATATCACACATTAATTTTGTTCTGCTCAAATGTTCAGTCTAGTTGCCAGGTAGGGATGTGGTAGCTCAGTGGTTAAAGATTTGGACTATTGATCGGAAGGTCATGATATCGAATCCCGAATATCGAGTCCACCAAGCTGCCACTGCTGGGCCCCTTAGTTGTATAAATTGAAATAAAAATGTACTGGATTGTCTGCTTGAAATGTAAATGTAAGCTATGATTCAGTTAATTTAATTTTCAGATGGGAACTGATAAAAATTAATTTTTACTTATAGTCATGTAGATGGATGAGTCAGGGTTTAATGGTTAGCAGTGGCTAACAGTGTAGGCTGATCCCTAAATTGTTCTGTATGTGTGTCTGTCTGTTTATAGATGCTGGAGGATGACCGTTCTTCTATTGTGTCCACACGGCTCAACGTGCAGCAAGTTGAGCTCCCTCCAGAAGAACCTGCTAACATTTCCCAGCTCATCCCTGAATTAGACCTACTTGGAGAGAAGAACAAAGACAAAAAGGATGATGATGAAGAAGAAGAGGTGAGTGTTATTGGGTAATGCTGAGAAACTTAATTAATTAATGCTATTTTAGAATTATATGTTGTTCTTCTGGTAGTTTTGCAGTTTTTATTCTGCAACATTGAATGGAAGAGTTGTTGCCCTTTCTATTAGGAAGAGGAGGGCCAAGGTGGAGACCTGGATCAGGAGGAGAGAAGATGGAATAAGAGGACACAGCAGATGCTACATGGCCTGCAGGTAAGGGGGTAAAGGGGATGTTGTGATTCCGTGTCTGTCAGATGACACAAAGTTTTATGGCGTTACCTGAAAATCGAGGGACTTTCGCAGACAAATTAGTATCATGTTAGGTTGTATTCTGTAGTACAGAATTCACATTGTGAATTAGTGCAGTGTTATACATCATGTACATACATCATAGATACATCTCTACCCAATTCTAGCAGTTTAGGTAATTCAAATAATTATTGGTTAAACAGTATACTGATTGTGGAATAAAAAAAATTTCTCTGCTGAATGCAATGAGGAGAATGTTTGTAGCGTGCACCAATGAGGTTAAACTAAATACGTAATTAATCGCTGTTTCCTAAAAAAAAATATGGAAGTTAGCAAAACAGTGCTAGTTTGGTATATTAATTTATCAGAGAAATATGATATGCAGGTATGAAGCCAAACCAGATTCTACAGAACATTGTAATCCACACAAAACCAAATTTAGGGATGTACTCCTAAATCTCAAGTAAACAGAAAGTCAATCCAAAGTGAGATGGCTAACGGTTGTAGTCCTTTTGTTGAGGATGAGGATTCTGTATAATTACCATCAATGGTATGATGATTAACTAAAGTTTTTACGTGTGTTAATTTTAGTTAATCATCATACCATTGATGGTAATTATACAATTGTACTATTATACAATGATGTCATAATAGTTCAGGATAAAAACTTTTTTTTTCATTACTTTTACTACAACAATTATTTTCCATTATATTTATTTTGTCCATGTCATGCAGCCGTTGTGCAGGTGTGATACCAGATCAATCCAGACGATGGCGCTGTTGGATAATTTAATTCGTTAAATAGGAAACGTTACCTAATGAAACCTAATTATAACCTAATGAAATTCTGTAGGAGTCATGGATTACATTTACTTTATTTCAATTCAGACTATTTTGATCAAAATTTAGACATGGTTAAAATGACCATGAGAATGAAACACAATTTTGAATTTTGAAACACAATCACCAAACACAATTTGTCTTTGTCACCCAGTGTTTTTGATGTTACCTTATTCCTTCTAATTAATCAGAGTCTATTTAGTTAGGTCAAGTGGTTTAACTCGCAAGGGCACACTTTCAAAACTAGTTTATTTTTCTTCATTTCAATATAAGTATCCCTCATAACAAAATGATCCCTCGTGCTCTGTCTGTATAGAGGGTGCTCGCCAAAACAGGAGCAGAATCAATCAGTCTGCTAGACCTTTGCAAGAGCAACAACAGGAAGCAGGCAGCAGCCAAGTTCTACAGTTTCCTAGTGCTGAAAAAGCAGCAAGCGGTGGAGCTGACACAGGCTGAGCCTTACAGTGACATCATTGCCACTCCTGGTCCCAGATTTCACATCATATAATCTACAACACAACAGTCAATTGACACTGGCAGATATTTTTATTTTATTTTTTTTTTTATTATTGTAAATGACCTGTTACATCTACCTTTCTGTTTATTAACGTAGATGATGGGTTTTTATGTAACTTATAAGGTTTTGGATTTTTTTGGTTTAATGTAGAATCATGCTGCAAGTGCAGAGCAAAAGTATAGTTTATGGATTTTAGCATTTATATTAAAGCTGATGCTCATTTATTTTTAAGGTGGTTTCAGCGTCTTCCCTTAATTAATAATATTTTGTCAGCTAATTTCTAATTTAAATTCGTGAATGGATTAATTCCACACATTTTGCATGTTTCATATGGAATGTTACCTGATATATAATGGTATGTTTTCCTTGTACCACTAATTTCACCTTTATATAAAGGTAACAAGTGCTTGAACACCAAAATAATAACATTAACTGACTACATACTGAAAAAAAATTGTGTTTCTAGTGTGGAAACATGCCTAATCTTAATGCCCATGTTTTTGTATGGGTTTAAAAAGAGAAAAAGTTCAGATTGCCCTGGTGCTCAAAGAGCATGAATGTTCTGAACATGTAAAGAAAGTGCAGCTTCAATTTGTCATGTAGACAAAGCTGAAATGAGACTGATAGTTATTAACTGTGATATATAATAGATTAAATAATATATTGATATTGCGCCATTTGTTTTAAACGTTTTTTCATCCATTGTGCAAGCATCTGTTGTTGTCATCTGTTGCAAGTATGAAGTGTTACAGAAATGGCAACTATTCAATTTTGTATTTATCTTCTGTGATAATTATGTCCTGTTACAGTACAGCTTTTATTCAAACGCCTTTTATTTAGGCGTATTTACTAGTAAGTTTCCATTCTGCTTGTCTATATGGAAACTGTTGAAAATACCACAGTATTACAGTCACACTTTGTTATTGATATTGTTGCCTGTAGCCTGTTATCTAACATGTTATGTAACATGTGTTATCTAATTTTTGTAATAAAATGTTGGGAAAAAATGTAAACATTTAAATGCCATCATAAAGCTTACTTAGGAACAGTTGAAAACGTACTGTTATAGCATTTTGTACAATTGTGTGCTTCCAAGTTTGTAAATTCGTTCAAGAACCACATAAACAAACATTGTGTGTACTTATTCCATATATTGTGTGTTGTTCTGTTAAGAAAAAAATAACTTATTAAAAAAATGATTTGCAAATTTTCTTTTACTTTAAGGTATTGTTATTGAAAAAAATATATTTACTGTTTAATTTAATTTCTTTTTTGAGGAAAAGCTATTCTACTGGCTGTTCGAATTCACATTTCTGTAATCATAGAATTGTTTTGAATTGTTGAATAAATGATAATCTGCTTTGGCCCGGAACTTAGAAACGTTTTTAATTTCAGCTTCTTCTGTGATTGACACCCCTTCTAGTTCCTTCACATTCTTTGCTTTTCCAGCATCATCTACATATTTAATTCTTTTCCAACAGTGACTATATGATGTTGAGATCCAACTTTTTTATACTGAGAACAACTGTCACCTTTAAACAAAAGGTGCAAACACTTATTAATACATGGTACATTATGATAAATAATCATTTACACCAAAAATTTTGAACGAATATTTGTACCTTTTAGACTGTTGTAACTGCTCAAGAGACAAATAAGGAAGAACTGACCTAAAACATAAAAAAGTAGTTCATCAGCCAGGTAAAAACACATAAGAATCAAGAGGATGTGAACTTTTAAACTGCGTTGTATTATTTTGTCTTTCGGACTATATGTAAATATCTTTTATTTGAAATAGCTTATTCAGGGCAGAACTAGGAAAAAACTAAATGTGTTACAAATTTGTAGGTTAGGTAAAAAGGATGTAATTTATAGTAAGATTACTTGTTAGTTGTATAACCCTTTTTGGAACAATGTGAAAATAATCATGATCAAAATAATCAGTATGTTCACAATTGTTTAGAATTGACAATTTCTATAGACAAATTACTACTTAAACTGCAGGTGATGTTGAAAATAACTGAATGCTCAGAGGTCTATAATTTATGAAAATCCAATCTACAGTATGGAAAGGCACAACTGCATAGAGTCTGATGTTCTATGTATGTTTAATGTCAACTAGAATGACTTAAATGATCCATTTTTAAGGTTACAGAAATTTCTCTGTAAATGCCGCATCACAATGCGAAAAGCCTGTAATTGCAATAGTACTTTATATGTAAGAATACATCAGAATTTTTGATCAAACCCAGTGCTATGATTGTATGAGAAATCTCTGATACTATGGGTGGATTTTCTGCATTGTTTAAAACTTTATCAAATTTCTTGAATATTGATAATACTGGCAGCATTATTCTTTGCTTCATTATTAATCTTGCATTACAAGATATTTTCTCGTATGTATATCAACTTACATATTGAAATATCAAATAATTTAGGCAAAGAGAATCAGAATTGTTATTTGTTTACCATCCTGTAGAAAAGCTCCTGCAGTGCAAGTCAGTTTCATATAGAACTATTGCCTCTGAGTCATGTTGTGCCTGAGGCCATGAGACAGCTGCTGCTAAAAATACATTTCTCTCAACTACCACCTCCTCACTCTCTCTGACACAATCACACAACTCGACACATCTCATGCTTGTACACATGCTGGAACGACGAAAGGTGGAGAAAAACACTCTTGGTAGTCTTTCCACAAGGCTGACACGTTTCAGAACAACCAAAGAGTTGCTAAAAACAGCATGAAAAGCTTAAAATTCTTAGCAGCAGAGGGTTTTGTTCGAAGTGGCCCATGTGCTATAAGGAATCTTGGTTGCTTGTCTTATAATCTATACCCAATGCTGTTTAAGGCCAGCTACCTGCTGGAAGAGGCAGATGTGCTCCATAACTTGGTCAAGACGTGGCCTCTCGCTGAGCTTAATCTACGGAGGTTATTGGAAAAAACTCCAGACTGCCAGACAGATCTCACTTCGCGCACTTGCAGCCTCTGTCTCAAAGCCTTGATGAAGGGTCTGAAGGACTATGTTCTTAATGAAACAACTACATACACCAAAGTTCTGAGGGTGGTGGATCTGACCGGGCTGCAGGATATCGAGCACCAGACCTGTCCATGCAGAAGCTCGCTGGGCCGCTGGGCTCGCACAGAACTGCTCACACGCATGTGCTACGAGACGATGGTGGCCATGCAGGCAGATCAGGCAGCAGCATCAGCCTGGAAGGTGGAGGTGGATGTCCGGCTCAACGCCTTTGTAACAGGACGAAGCTATGAAATGGTGACTCAGGCTCTTCTCTTGCTCAGCCACTGCCCGTTAAAGCTGCGCTGTGTGGGTTTGCGTGTGGACTCACTTCCTCTGAAGAACCTCTTCTATTTGCTGCGCCTGGTCAACACTGAAGGCCTGTACAAGTTGGAGGTTGTGCATAATGTTCATCTGGAGGCTCCACACCTGGAGGTGATGCTGTCACAGCTTCATTTTCCTCACCTGCGCTCGCTCACATTACCAGCACAGGCACTGGATGTGCGCAGACTGACTCGGGGTAATGAGGACCTACTCACAGTGCTGGGAGAGCTGATGAGCAAGATGAGCGAGTTGAGAGAGCTCTACATGGGCTTCTCGACCCTTACAGGACAACTGAGACGACTGCTGAGGTAAGAATATAATGTGTAAATTATCACTGCCTCACATCTCCCGGCTCCCCAGTTTAATCCTGTAGGGTTTTCTCTGGTGTACTTATTTTTGTATCGGAGAATATGACAATTTAGACAAAGAATAAACGTTTCAATAGTCATTTTTTCATACTTTGCTATTTGTCTATGCCTACTGTAATTTGAGTCATGTAGAATGCTTGTGATCTTAAGAGCATTTTAATTTACCATTTGATCTTCTGTCAAAATGTGACCGCTTTCAGTAAATTCAAACATTAAGCATATAATTCCCCCACTCTCCTCTTAATCTATTCAATACAGGTTATAAAGGTTAACCCAGATATTATATCATACATAAATAATAAAAGTTGTAATAAAGGCACAATCATTATGCAGAACAAGAGTTATTTGCTTCGCCTGTTAATTAGAATGCAGACAGCTGATCCATGCTGAAACTAAATTATGACTCTGGTATCCGAGTAAAATCTCTCATAATAATGGACTAAACAATACAGAGGGAAGAAGCAACACAAAATAATTAAATCTACGACAGAGGTTTGCAAAATGTGACTGCAGTAAAATGAAGATTAAGCTTATCTAATACATGTTGTAAAGTGAAGGTCATGCTCTGGGGAGGTTGAATAACATGACTGTCTTCTTCATTCTATTCTTATAAACTGCACCCATACAAATTCTTGATCAGTTATTTTGGACTTGTTATTGTGTTGTAATGTTATCCAAGTGACCTATCTGTATTGTCCCTAGTCCTTTGAACACTCCACTGCAGTGTATAGAGCTGGCTAACTGTTGCCTCAGCACTGTGGACATGGCTTACCTGGCGAACAGCCTGCACAGTGAGTTTCTAGTAAAACTGGATCTTAGTGGCCACGTGGTGGCTGATCTGTTCCCCAACACCTTCCGCAAACTGCTGCATCACTGCTCTGCTACTCTCAAGAGTCTGTGTTTGGAGGAGTGTGGCATGTCAGATGAGAACCTGGAACTCCTCATTCATGCGCTGAGACCATGCAATGCCATACAAGAGCTTAAGATTCTGGGGAACCCACTGAGCATCGCAGCCCTGCACCAACTCTTTACAATGCTGGCACAAGGCTATCCAGCTCTGAGGTAAGGATTATCTCAGACTTCTAAACATGATGAAGTAGGTGTAGATTGGTTTGTTTAATCTAATATATATCTCTGCTAGGTATATAGAGCTGCCAGTACCTCGTGACTGCTACTCTGATAATGTAACCTACCCACTGGACGATTCCACACTGCTGAGTTATGATAGAGAGAAGTTCCACCAAGCCAGAAGCGAACTGGTGGCCATTCTTGGACAAGCTGGAAAAGGACATGTTGAAGTATGCACACCGCTGCACGGTGTCTATGATCCCGACATCCGTGAGACAAGCAACGAGCTAGGGGTTTCTATGGTGCGCTCTTTTAACACAGTCATAGGGAACTTTATACACACTGTGGCGAGCGTGACTGAACGGAGAGAAAATAGTCTAAATGAGTGAGATCACAAAACAGAGGTTTATTGTCCTATTCAAAACATGGGAAAAGACTACAGTGCCAGAAGGAGGAAAAAAAACACCTAAGAAAAGTTAGGAAAAAGTAAATTACTTAATATATACAGTTGTTCTCAAATGTTTGCATACCCTGAAAGCAATTGTTAAACATTCCCATTTATTTGGAAAATATAACTGATATGATGAAATGATTTTTTGTTTATTTAAGGATGCTTCATTTCTTCATTATCACATACTGGTTTGACTCCTTTTTAAAATCTAATGATAACTGAAATTACCTAAACAACCCTTATCAAAGGTTTACATATCTTTGAATGTTTGGCCACATTAGAAACACAGGTTAAAATGGCAAAATATTTGGTTTAAATGGCTATTAAAGGAAAGTTTCCACACCTGTGAGTCATTGTAATTGTAATTTGTGACCAAGCAAAATAGACAGTGAGACTCTCAGCTCATGAGAAAAAGTTGATGGCAGGATGAATGCAGCATGTTATAAGAAAAGACTGGCAGACAATTTGCATTCTACAACACAAACACTGAACATGGGACACACTTGGATGTTCCAACATGACATGATCCAAACACAAGGCAAGGTCGACCCTCCGATGGCTACAGCAGAAAAAGGTGAATGTTCTGGAGTAACCATCACAGTCTCCTGACCTCAATATCATTGAGCCACTTTGGGAAGATCTCCGATGTGCAAGACAACCAAAAAATTTGCAGGAATTGGAAGCATTTTGACAGCTATACCACCTGGGAGAATTAAGGACCTCATGCACAATTATTACAAAAGAGTGCATGCCATCATTGATGCTAAAGGGGGCAATACACAATATTAAGGACTAAAAGGTATGCAAAGTTTTGAACAGGGATTATTTCATTTTCTTTTTTGTTGTTTTGTTTGATGATTGTTCCATTCTGTTATGCCTTACATA